>NW_017308004.1:70370-98373 GCF_000935625.1 Nanorana parkeri
TGATACCTGCCGGTGGCCATCTTGGTGGTGGACGCCGGCAGAGAGAGGAGGGGACAGTCACCCGGCGGGATAAGGTATGCCGTCGGGTCCCCTCTTCTCTCCTGATACTGTCGGGTGTTCGGCCCATGACCGAGCGCCCAACTTTTCAGAGGGGGGTGACACCAAAATGACTGAGTCATTTTGGTGTCACCCCTCCAATGGTGTCACCCGGGTGTGGGCCGCACCCCCCTTGTGACGCCACTGTGCAGCTGTCACCCAATCATTAATATGAATGGGTGACAGTTGCCGCTTGTAACATGTACAGACATTAACACTGGTACCTTACATAGTAGCGGCCCCCACGGGACTAAAAAATGTGTCCAGTGGCCCCCCTGCTGTACGGGCTCCTCAGCACTCGGCAACCACTTGTATCTTCCTCAGCCCACCCCAGTTGCTATTGGCTAAGAGGGGGAGTGCAGCACTGCCATTGGCTGCTCATGTATTTTAGCAGAGTAGGGACAGAGAAGACGCATCAAGGCTGCTTGGGGCTTCACATGGGAGAAACATCGCTGTCCCTACCCACCACCACCACCCGGAGAGGAAGACAGAGATCATGACAGAGCACATGTAAGTCCCTTTCTATCTTACACCATTGTCATCCGCACTCTGCGTTACACTGCTGCCATCCGCACTCTGCGTTACACTGCTGTCATCCGCACTCTGCGTTACATTGCTGTCATCCGCACTCTGCGTTACATTGCTGTCATCCGCACTCTGCGTTACATTGCTGTCCTCCGCACTCTGCGTTACATTGCTGTCATCCGCACTCTGCGTTATAACTGACCTCTGTCCCAATACTAAAAACCTATACCAGCACTTACATTTTTCAAATTGACTTAGGTGTCTTAGGTCCTTGCGGCAGCCTTCTGGGGAGCCACGCAATGCCTGCTTACAGCGCTTCTGCCACCCGCACATCTCACCTTACTAAGACCATCCCCACCCCTCCTGACAAGCTCTGCCCAATACATTAGGCCAGAACCCCAGAGTAGAGCAGCAGCACAGGGTATGTGGCAAATATATATACTATTATTCTGCATTGCTCTATGTTTTGCTGGGATTTGTCGTACTCTATAGCTAATGTATTATTCCGCAAGGCTGTATAATGTATTGATGGGATTTGTAGTCCTCTATAGCTAATGGTATTATTCCGCAAGGCTGTATAATGTATTGGTGGGATTTGTAGTCCTCTATAGCTAATGGTATTATTCCGCAAGGCTGTATAATGTATTGATGGGATTTATAGTCCTCTATAGCTAATGGTATTCCGCAAGGCTGTATAATGTATTGCTGGGATTTGTAGTCCTCTATAGCTGGTGGTATTCTGCTTTTCTGTATAATGTATTGCTGCGGTTTGTAGTCCTCTATCGCTATAGGTGATTATTTACACAGCCCTGGTGTTTGCTGAAATTGAAAAGCTTTTGAGAGTTTTCCTCTCTTTCTCAAGTCTGAAGCAATACCTGAGGAAGAAAGAAAAACTCTTGAAAGCTTGTCTTCTAAGTATTAGGTTAGTACAATAAAAAGGTATCACCGCATACCGCATTACTCTCGTATTTTGTAATCTTATTTATATATACTTCTTTAGTTTTTTTCAGTGGTATGATTTAGTGGTGAAAATTATTAGCCCCCCCCCATTTTGACTGTGGTATCTTATGTGCCCCCCCTATATATTGTTCCTAGAGTCGCCACTGGTGGACACCCTGCTGACCATCAGGGATATTCCTCACTTAGGAGGGATTTCTTCTCACTTCCTCTCCATTGAGACACAGGTGACTGGCAGGGGTTATAACTCTCTCTTACTCCATTCAAACCTAAAAAAAGGTTTTGGCTTCAGATCTACTTTAAGGCTTTATGGAGGGATTAGCAATCAGAAAGGTTAGAAAACATTGTCTGATCACATGTGTTTTCCTACTGAAATGACAGTGACCTAGGTGTCTGCAGTGTACATTTCCCAATTTGCTTCATAGGCTAAACATCAAAGGTCATGTTCAGGGACTTGTACATCCACACAGATAATGAAGATAATGCCTACATATCTGATGGCACTAGTGTGTACAGCCATCTTTAGTGATTTGAATGTTCTTCTCACTGCCATCTATTGTGTATAGCCACCTTAGTATGTTCTCCTTTCCTATTTGTCTCTGGAGCCTCCTTCTCTTACAGATTGTTCCTCCCAACATTCACATACCCAAAGTCTATATCACTAAAGATTAGACTTTAGCATGTCTGTAGTTGTCAACAGTTGTACTGGATGAAAGCAGCTTGGAAACGCTTTGCATCTCAGCACAAAAATGATCCACATGTAAACATCTTGGGACTTACAATGGATTATCTGTTTCATAAGACAAAATAAATAAAAAACATGAATATCATTATTATCATAATTAGCAGGATTCCTGCTCTTTGGGAAAACAAATGGAAAGAGCCAAAGACAATGGCAATCGTAGTAACTGCAGTCACCTCCTCCAGAAATGAATAGGATTATCATCACGCTGGCTTGCTAACAATGTAATTCTTAATTACAGACATTGTGCCTAGCAGAGTTGCCCAGATACAGTGTTTCTTACTAATATGCCTCTCCTTTGAATTATTTATCTGAAAGGATTCCATATACTTGTAACCTGATACCACTTCCTAATATTGTGTGTCAGTTTCATATTGTGTCCAATTTCCTACGTACTTCATCTTCCTGTCTTGTTCCATTTCCTATTCGCTAACATACAGTAATATATAATAAATGCTTCTGTTTGTTTTACTTTAGCTGTGCGTTATAATGCACCATTAACAAGCAGCTGCATAAGTGGGATAAAGGTCAGGAATCATTTTGTTATTTGAAGAAAAAACAAACTGACATTTTCCTTGGATAAACATGGCTATTAGTGTTTGAGTCAAACTTCACCGTGCATTAAGAGAAGGAAATTCTATAAAGAGGGACAGATGTGTGCAAAAACACAGCAGATACCAAAGCTGCTTCCATCAACCTCAAAGGATTAGCAGCTCCATTTGTAATTTTAGCAAAGTTGTAATGTCATAGCTAGTTGTGAAATCTGGCAAAGGTTAAGTGTTTCAACAGCATTTATTCTGTCTATTCCTTATTGCCTCTTTCCTGACGCATCTGTAAGGCATTGTCTGTTAAACACCATCGGTGTGTGTAAGGAAAATTCTAAAAACCATGCAGAATAAAATGAACACAAAGGACAGGTAGACTGACATCTGACGGGCTCACACCAGAAATGCATGCATTCATACCCATTGTACCAAAATTCATTTTAAATGTGTTGCGATTTTGTAAGGCTTGGTTTTAACTGACCTGAATGGCAAAATGCAGGTCATCAACAACTTACTCAAAATTTTTTACTGCTGTGCACAGATCCTAATAAAACAGTGTTTTGCTCTTGTCTATGCACTGGATTGACACACGCAGCAAAATGCATGACAACATGAAGAGAATGGTCTGAGGTTGTTAGTGGTGTCCCCCAAGGTTCAGTGTTGGACCCCTTACTGTTTAATCTATTTATAAATGACAAAGAGTTGGGGATTAAAAGTACTATTTCTGTGTTTGCAGATGACACCAAGTTATGTAGTGGAATACAGTCCTTACAGGATGTCCCCAACCTACAAGCAGATCTGAATGCACTGTGTGATTGGGCATCTATTTGGCAAATGAGGTTTAATGTTGATAAATGTAAAGTTATTCACTTGGGGACTAAAAACATGCATGCGTCATACACTCTAGGGGGAGTATGTTTGGGGGAGTCAATGATGGAGAAAGATCTGGGTGTTCTGGTAGATCATAGACTCAATTATAGCATGCAATGTCAAGCCGCAGTTTCTAAAGTAAGTAAAATACTTTCTTGTATAAAAAGAGGGGTATATACTCCAGAGACAGAGACATAATCCTGCCCCCTGTACAAAGCATTAGTAAGACCTCATCTGGAATATGCAGTTCAGTTTTGGGCAACAGTTCACAAAAAGGATGTTGTGGAACTGGAGAAAGAGCAGCGAAGGGTAAATAAACTCATAAGAGACATGGAGGAGCTCAGCTATGAGGAAAGATTAGCTGACCTGAATTTGTTCTCTCTGGAGAAGAAGCGATTAAGGGAGGACATGATCACCATGTATAAATACATAAATGGTCCATATAGTGAGCTTGGTGCCAAATTATTCATGTTAAGGTCACTGCAAAGGACAAGGGGGCACTCTTTGCTTCTGGAGGAAAAGAGGTTTAACCTTTGCATATGGAAAGGATTCTTCACAGTTAGAGCTGTGAAAATGTGGAATAGACTCCCCCAGGAGCTAGTTCTAGCGAGCTAAGTTAATTGTTTAAAAAAAAATCTGGATGTATTCCTAAATGCACAGAATATTACTGGATATTGAGTTCTTATAGGTATATTAAGCTTCAGAGATTGTTGATCCAGGGAATATCTGAGTGCCTTATGGGATCAGGATGGAATTTTTTTCCCCTGTGGGAGCAAATTGAACCATGCTTTATAGAGGTTTTTTTTTTCCTTCCTCTTGATCAACAGGGGGTAACTGTGGTCATAGCGTTCTGTTTAGGTTTTTCTTCTCTTTTTTTTTTCTCCGTATCTCTATAGGTTGTACTCGATGGACTTGTGTCTTTTTTTTAACCTGACTAACTATGTAACTATGGGGTCTATTCACTAAACCGCCGAAGGATCTTCGGCTGATCCTTTGGCTAGCTTCGGCCCCAGTACCCCTTCGGTTCAGTAGAACCGAAAGGCTACTGTACAGGCTATTCACTATAGCCCGTACAGCTCCCGAAGTCGGCCGAGCGGCTCAGTCGAGCCGAACGCATATGCTTCGGCTCGACTGAGCCGAGGTGAAAGCCAAAGCTGGCCAAACGGCCGGCCATTGGCCAGCAGACAGCCTGTTACTGATGGCCGGGCGGAGCCAGCCATCATCTCACGGCTGGCTCTGGCCACTTGCACAGAGAGATCATGCTGATCTCCAGATAGCCCAACTCTCCCGGACGCTTCGGGAGTCTCCCGCTATTGGATAGCGGCTCCCGACCGCCCAGGAGAGAAACACTTTCTACGGGAAAGTTTTACCCTGCTCTGTTGTCTTTAGTTTTTTTGATCTGACATCGGAGCCGTTGGCTGCCGTCAGAATAAAAGAAAAAAAAATCACCATAGGAATGCATAGCTACATTATTCCTATTGGCTATTTAAATTTGCAATAGCCAATAGGAATCTAGCTATGCATTCCTATGGTGGTTTTTCTTTTTCTTTTTTTTTATTCTGACAGCAGCAGAAACGCCCGGCCAATAGAAAACAGTTAGGCGTAGCTATCTGTCACTGCTAGCTCCGCCCAATCGTTTTCTATTTTATTTTTTCTACTTTTTTAACTGTTTTTCTATTCTGCTCGGTACCACAGAGGTACCGAGCAGTATAGCCGAGCCGAATGCCGCTCGGTGGCATTCGGCAATTCACTCGCTGCTGTTCGGCTTCTATGAGAATAGGCCGAACAGCAGCAAGTAGCCTGCCGGAGGTTAGGCTCAGCTGATCCAGATGTTGGATCGGCTGAGTCGAACTCCTTCTGCACTTCAGGTCGGCCGAACATGCTGAGCATGTTCTGCCGACCGGAAGCCAGACGAAGCAAGCCGATACAAGCCTGAAGTGAATAGCCGAACAGCGTTCGGCTCACTTCACTTCGGGTCGGTTGTTCACTCGGCTGCCTGTGTAACATGTATGGCATGAACAAGCCCTAGGTCTGTTTTTTGTAATGTATGGAAAGAATAGCAAACATTTTTAACCCATAGTTATAAATCAAGGTTCAACTATCAGCAATATAAGTTGGGTTCAGATGGACACGGAAAGCATCTTGTTTCAAAAGGATGCTGCAGATAAGGTCTTAAAACACATTCCTCATGCTACATACAATGAAAAGATGCGGTTGGAAACGGCATCCGGAAATGAAATCTTGCATAGCATAGGAGGTAACGCATGTTGGCATTAGCCTATTTACAGCCTTCAGAGTCCAATTACTATATGTTATTTTTTATTCTGAAAATTCTCTTTCAGTCCATTTAATGTAAGAGAAATTGTAATAAGGGCTGCAAAGGCTCTATGACTTCTGTATATTACCGTGCTTTACATTAAAGTACCGTGATAGGGAAAAATATTGTATTCTGTTAACTGCATATGGTTAGACTGTAACCCAATGCAAGGCGATTTTTCTTATCACAAATATCCAAAAAAAGAATCAGGCTGTGATACTCACCTTCAATCTATAGCTGCCCCCACACTACTTCCTTTTCACCATAACATGTCCTCAGTCTTCTCACTTTAAAGTGCAACTGAAGTGAAAACTTGTTTTTGTTTTGGATAGAGTAGAGAGGGATTAAAATACCTGTCGGGTTTTTATTGTTGCCTGTATCCCCATCACAGAGAATAACCCTTTCTATTTCAGAGCGGCTTGTAACAGGTTACAAAGCAGAGAAAGCCTCCACACTGTGTAACCTGTCATGGATGGAGCGCTGCCTGTTAATTACAAACGGCTTTTGACAGCTAAGTTAAGTTATACAGCAGCGGCCTTCCCCCCTGCCTGTGTAACCTAACATAGTGAGGCCAGAGTTGCAACAGCCTCTAATCTATGTTAGAGGCTTGATCTCTGTGGATGATTTGGACCAATGGCAAGGCACCATTGGGCCAAGCTGTCCAATAAAATAAACGAAAAAAAACCCACTGAGGACATCAATCTCGATGTTTCACCAGTGACGAGCAAGTGAGGGACAGGGAGGCTTATCCCTGTCTCCTCCCTTCCTCCTCTCTCCCTCCTCCATACATAGCATGGTGACTGGGTTGGGGCGGGGCTCCGGCGGGCTGGGGTGGGGCGTGCAGGGGGAATGCCTCACCCAGCATGGAAGGTACCGCACGTCACTGAGTTGAATGCATTTTAAAGGTTTAACTCCTGAGTTTAGTGTCAACTTTAAATAGGCTAGAAGAACAGCTTCAGAAGTGTGCTTTCATTCACACTGAATAGTCTATTAAAAACTGGTGTAATGAAAAGGGAAATGGAAGTGAAAAATGCATGCAATAGTATATTTATAAAAGCTCTATGTGACACCAGAGTTGAGCTTGACTTACATGGCATGGCTTTAAAAAAATTTAACTGATCCTTACAATAAAAGCAATAATTAGGGATTCAAATCAAAAAATTTGAATAGTGAGAAATGTTACTTTACCCAATCACGTATAAGGAAAATAAATAAAAACAGTATTTTTGCATGCATATGATTGGATGATAAAAGTCAGCAGAGCTTCCCCTTATTCACTAAACCAAAGGTTAACTTCCTCTGCAAAGTGCATATTCCCTTACAAAGTGAATAGCCTATTTGTCTTTAGTAAATCAACCCCAATATGTTTCATTTCCCTTATGCATGTACAAATTCAGTCAAGTATTAGTTGTAAGTGAGAGTGGGGAACCTTTGGTTTGTATTGCCTGTCTTTGGTTGCAGAATTTTCCTCTGCTCTCTTTCCTGTTTTGTTGCTTCCTTTATACTTATTTAAAACATTTCTTTACTTGCTGTTGTGTTACCGGGACAGGGAGTAGTGGAAAATCTCTCCAACAGACAGGAATAAAATCATGACAAAGGTTCTAAACCTCTTGAAGGCTTCAAAACATAAAAACTAAAGTTTGGGCTGGAGTTCTGCTTCAACAGCCAATTATAATCCATTATACTTAAACTAGTTGCTACTACAGACCTTTCCCTGCATAAACTGAAACAGCATGACCATGACATTAATTAAGTCATTTTGTCACTTTTATCAGTCTTCAGCTCTTCCAAAAATGTCCAGTAGGAGGAATAAATTATACTGTTTTGTTAATGAAACTCAGTGGTATTGTTTTTATATCATTGTATTTAATTAAGCAGGCTACAGCGGCCACATTGAATAAAAATAGAATGCGATGCAGTCTTTGCATAGATAAACATGCATGCAGTAATTGCTTCCATGTCAGGGACCTTTTGTGCACAAGAGAATGCTACGGGTGTGGTGTGCACCAAAGGCTAATATGGTTGTTTTTCAGTTGTAAAAGGGTACTGTAATAAACTGGAAATATTTCAAGCTATATAAAACAAGGAGGGAATTATTTAATTGGTTTGCGCTATTGTTTCATTTGCTTTGAGAAGAGTCCGATCATATGAGGTAATCCATTGTAATCCTGTTTGTGTTTCAGCATCTTCTGAGGCTTGCTCAGGAAGAGGTTCCAAGCAAAAAGGGTAGGTCTTCCCCCAAAAGCAGATTTATTTATTTTTCCTTTGCCTATCTTTTTTTTTTGTCCTTTACGCTATTGCAATTCATCTCTCCCTTAATGATGTGTAAGTACCCAGTACTTTCCTCTGCAGGAAGCTTATGTCAAACTAATTAACATTTAATGAGAGGAAACTGACTGATTAGAATGTTTTTCTTGGCACTTGAACCAATAAATTTTGTATACATTTCAAATGACCATAGTTGGCACTCCGGCCCCTCTGCTGGTTTATTCTGGTCTTGGGATGTGCGTGTGGAGTGCTGTTTGTTTGAACAGACCGCAGTGTGAACCTTTTATGGTAGCGCCACTAAATAACCCAAATTAGCACAATTATGAAAGTTTAGTCAAAGACTGTGAAGTGCATGCTTTCAGTTCCTCTTTGATTTGAATTGTTTGCAGGGCCCTTAATGAAAAAGTTACTGTTTAAGAAAAAAAAATGAGGATATTGTATATAAAACTGTCTACAAAGTTGCTGCTTTGCTGGTTTTACGAGGGCGCCGGGTCATGACAAAGTTTAGGACATCTGTAATTAACATGGAGTTAAACAACTAACTTTGAAGTACATACCGCTAAGCTATAATTGATTAAATGCCTTCTACATAAATCCTTAAAATTAGTCAGGACGTGAAGATATGTTGGTCACATAAAACATTTATGTGTACCCAAAATGATTAAAATAACATTTTGAACAGAAATACACATCTAGGTAGACTCAACGGCTGTGAAACTGGATTCCTATTTTTATTATTTTGTCTTATTGTCTACAGTTGTAAAGTACCAATATCCCCACATGACCATAGTAGGTTTTATACTACTCCATGCAGACAGTGGGGGACATTTGTTAATGCAGTTGAGTATTAATTAATGCACAATTTGCATGCAAACATTTTAGTATTATTCTTAAGGTCTGTTTTGTGACTAAAGCAACAGATTTAACTCTAGGTGGTTGTGGGGGCCAAATAGCAACTGCAAGCCTATTTCTTAAGTGTGCCACAACCATGAGCCCTTGTTTAACAATTACATTTAATCTCAGAACTGTGACAGAATTTAGAGATACACATTGTAAACACACACAAATATGTTCAATTTCATAGTAGCTCATGTATTATGCAAATGGTGTGAAGAAAAATAAATGTTTCAATAACTGTAAAAAAACAACAAAAAAACAACATAATAGCAATTGCAAATAATAGGACAGTTTTCATGAATGTCGGTGAGTGTGTCTGAATTTAGCGTGTAGGGCTACAGTGTAAACCACTGACCCAATAATGTCTAACAATTAAAACACATTGGGAGGCATATACTTTAATAATATATCATTGATAAAGACATATACTTGAGTATTATATAATTTAGAGATACATATTCTTGAATATTATATATCATTTAGAAAGACATACCTGAATATTACATAATAATAAAGACATATAGTTTACATTTATTTAATTAATAAAGACATATATTTAAAAAAAATTCACCCATTGTTTCCTCATTCCTAACATCATTTTACATTTGATAAGCTCAGTTGTTTTGGTTTTAAAGTTTTGAATATTGTGGAGTGACAAGCAGGTAGAGATCCTTTCCTTTTCCAGAAAGAAAAGGCAATTTAATAAAAACTCACCAGGCAAAATCAGTAGAGGGATTTGTGGCTGCTACACAGTTACTAATAGCATCACTCAAACAAATTGGAACCTCACCTTGTGAGTCAGTGAACTACTGTGGTACCTATGTACCCATATGTAAATTCTAGACATGAAAACTTAGGTTGGATAGGAGTGCCCCCTTAATACCTGGCATATCATGTGGATTATTGAACACAATGGACTCTGAAATCGGAGCTACTGCATTAATATTCCATCAAACTAACATTGATTACAAGTGTACAAGTAACTTCTTCAGTGTCAGATGTTATCTGTCGTCTAATGAAGTGACAGGACTTCTCAGAAAATGCCCAGAAGGGATTTATACCATTTCGGTGCCAAAGCCCATCTGAACAAATGGTTATTAGAAGAGACGGCATGTTTGAATTAAATGATTCAAATATATTATTATAAATTAATTCAGTACATCCTTTACTAATACATAGAAAATATTATATTATTTCGAATTGTCTGTATACAGTAATACAATATTTTTCTCTCGGAAGCAGTGTTACTGGAGTCATGTTTGATATAAAGATATTGCTGATAGCTACTCTGTATTCCATGCCGTTCCTTACCATATGCATAAGAATTTAATTTGTTTTCCATTGATCCTTTAATTACTAAATTTGTTTAAAAGCTGTTATATTATCTCTTTTTTTGACACAATATGGCACAATTTTGTTGTAATTTTGAAAACCAAATAAGACAACTGCAGTTGGTAGCCTTTCAAAGAAACCACCCTTTAAGATGAAATCAATCCTGTTTCAAGTGTATTCCCTGGCTTTGTGATGAGGACTCTAGGGGTACATTTTGCTGAAAAATGGCTTTTTGATTGTTCAGAATTCTTTTCGATTAATATGCAGCTGTCATTCCTAGGCAAATCTAGACCCACTTTAATGTGCTCTTTTTTTCCGTTTTCTTTTCCCCAGGCTTCAAGCAATGTCTCTAGAAGAGACGGTCCATTCGTTTTTGACTGGAGCACGATACAACAGGTTAAAGGGGTAGAATTATATTACAGATATATTTTTCAGTTTCTGCCTAGGCTTTTCTAATTTACATTTTATAGAGTCAAGGTGATGATGACTGGTGACCACTTAGGTAAACTAATGAGAACCTATACAGACTTGTCTAATAAAGGATGTATCAATTGTGATAAACCATAGCAACCAATATGCCATTGGATAGTACTGGTGTAGTACTGATCCTCCCCATTAATCTTTGCACAGCTTTACTGAATGTTCCTGTAGACTGTAAGCTGAGCATGTACTTGTTCGCTGAATGGTAAAATGGAAGGAGAGGGGAAAACAATGGTGTGTAGTTTATTCTTGACATAAATACAAACACTTTCTCAATGTATCTCAGCAGTCTATGACTAAAGCTACATGTGAGATCTTTGGTAGTTTGATTGTGCTAATAAATATGCTAGTGATTAAATGCTATGAGTAGAAATAGATTTCTGAACAGATGGAACAAACAGATAATTGTAGTGTAAGCTGAACAAGTAACATGTAGTAGGGTGCAATATCATTCATTGTAGGTATCCCACCGCATTCCTAACTTGTAAACCCCTTGTGAAATGGGTGCTGAAGTGGCTGCGGATGGCGCTGCATGAATAAGGAGTACAGTATGCCACCAGCACACCAAGGATCAGTGTTCAAACATCCCTTTATTGATGTACCACTTATATGCATTCAGTCATAAGAATGGCAACATTTCAGGGCCATGCAGGGCCCTGTCATCAGGCTTAATATGACCAAATAAGCCTGATGAATGGACCCTCCATGGCCCCAAAACATTGCCATGCTTGTGACTGAATGTACGTCAATAAAGACAACTTTGGTCACTAGTCCTTGGTGTGCTGGTGACATTCTGTAGTCCTGCAATATCATTCAGCCACATACAATTGGTGCACTGTGTTATCATGCAAGACTAATCACTACTAAATGATGCTACATGATGATTGTGTTATTTTCACCAGAAGGGGCTATTTGTTCCACATGTGTTGCATTTGATTGATAGCGATGAATCAAAAGTGCACGTCCCATGTAGCTACCTATTAACAGGTTCTCAGGATCAGGTAATAACTTAAAGGTTAGTAAAGGTAAAGTAGGCTTGTAAGCCATAACAAGTGCAGATAGCTTATTTTTAGGGATCAGGTTCATGTTTGCCGCTATGAGGGGTTCAATGCAAATCCTGCAGGATTGAGATTAGCGGTCTCTGCAAATTTTTGTACAGATTCCCCTGCAGTGCTTTTTAAAAAAAAACATAATGTACTTCTTGGCCTTCGAACTATGGTCAGCAGGTTTAGCAGAGCCAATAAGGAGGCTTTTGGTATGTCAGCCCCCTAAATATAAAAGGGGACACAATGCATCCAATAGTGTCAGTATATTGGAAACTGCTGTAGAGAAAAGATAGGAAAAGCTGGCAAACTTCATAGGGAGAGATTAGCGTCAGTTAAAAAAACTGTACTTTCATTCTGATTGTTAGATCTTTAGGCAAATCAATCCATTTGCTTTTTTTTACTTCTTATTATTTGGGAGTTTTTTTTGTCTTTAATGGTATTTTGTGGTTGATTTGAAGCCAGTAATTACTTTTATCTGTTGTATTTTGAGGTTTTCTTTATGTTGTAGGGCTAGTTTATGTTTGCAGTGCTAAAAGTGCAGCACTCACAAATTAATTCTGTTCTTGGAGCTGCTGAAAGAAAAAAAAAAGTGCAAGATCCTAAACCACCTGACCTTACAATATGTCACTTACATTCACCACATCCCCCTATCCCCACAGAAAAAATAACAGTTGGAAATACACTGGTTAGGTCTATTATGCCTCTAAAACATTCCTGCTGCTGGTTAAGTTTACACTACTGTATCATCTGCAGTATCTTAATTTTTGTAGTAAAACCCCTGGCTGTATTCTTTTGCTCTAGTACATTTCGCTCAATTCTCCTCAAATGTCCTGTTGCTGCCCAATAATACGCTGATTTATCATCTGCAGTCTCTTCATACTTTTTGAGAGTTTGATAGAAATTAATCAGTGGCAGGACAGTTTTGCATCAGTGAGAGAGTTTTGCAAGGACAACCACAGCGAACTACTGGCCATTTTCTATCTGCTGGTTAAAGCAGGCCCATTACGGCTTGATAAAAAAGCATGTGTTGCTGTTAAAGCTACCTGAAGAAAAGTATTTTTTTTAAATATTGGGGTGCTGATGTTGCATGTAAACCAAGCTGAATGTAAGAGGCAAAAATCAATTCCACAGCCAAATATGCTCTGCCCGTGTATGCAAGTGACTGTCTGTAAAAAGCCTACTGTTTCACAACACTAAGTACAGCTTTAGGACATCCTCAAAGCATGTTATTTAAAGGATTTCGGTGTATTAAATGTAGGTGTATGAAAAGACCCTCTACCCTCTGTACGGTATCTTAAATATTATTTTGTTTTGCATTGGTACATGTCAAGAATGACAGTGCCCAAATTCCGTGTCTTTCTTTTAGACAGTAGTTTGCCTATTAGCCCTAAAATGGGCAGAGTTTAATAACAGCCCCCACCCCATTAAGTTTAGGTTTGCCAAATTTCAAACAGAAACACTTTGCAAATGTAACCTGGGCAGATTCGCTGATCAATAACCATTATGAAAGATAAGAATTCGTCAAGGTAAACATTTATGCAAATAAATCAGTGGAAATAGACAATAGCTTCAAAATAGCCACCATTTACCTTTGTCCGTTCAGAGTTTTAAGTTTGGTGAATGAGTATTTAATGGAACATTTTTTTCAGAAATTATGCTTCACTTTAGACCTCTAGTGGCTTTTTCATGTATGTGCAGTTTCAGAATTCACTTTCAACAAATGTGTTTAGATTTCTGGAAGATGCAGCAGTTATGTGGCAAAAATCTATTAACATTGTTACAGAAGAACTGCAGTAAATACAGAATAATACTTTTCTATAAGATTATTATACATTTGACTATAATACTACCAACTCATGAGCCTTAAATAAAAGGAATCATACACTGAAAAAAGAAGTTACTTTAAATAAAAAGTTGCAAGTAGCAATCACAAAATTCCTTATATCTAAACAGAAACTTGACATTTATATGACATTGATGTTTAGCTTCCCTGATTTTCATATTTTTCTGTTAGCTGCTTTTTTAGCTTATACAAAGTAAGTTACAGGTGGTAATATTCAACTATGCATAATCTATAAAATCACCAGACAGGAAGCAAGTTGTATGTTAGACAATATTGATACTTTATTCCACTTTATTTTTTTTAAACATATTTTGTTCTTTATGTTATATGGCTTTTTAAAGCCTATTTCCAGCAACTGTTACCTGCTTGTTTTTGTATAGTGTAAAGGATTTTTACTTACCTGATCCCTTCTTCCGCTGGCTCCAAGACTTCCCACCTCTGCTCTGGCTGTTCGAGGCCCACAGACATCATCATGTTTAATGCAGAATCCATAGCCGTATATTAAACGTGGGGACATAAAGGGACAGTCCACAAGCCGGAGCGTAGGAGAGAGAGAGGTGAGTGCCAAATGCTGTGGGAGAGGTAAGTAAAAGTGCCATACACAGGTCCCCTAAACAAACACAAGTAGGTAACTCATGCCTTAGGTGTGTATTTATTTTGAGTGTCTGTATTTTTTACCAGTAGTTTATCTCATGAACATATTTGACTTTCTGGTGTTTTAAATCACAAGGTAAAGCCCCCAGGAGTGGAATATTCTGTACATTCTGGAGTGGGTCATGCAGGAGGCTTTGCAATATTTCATCACCACAAAAATTGTCTTCTAGTGAAAAGTGTATTAGCCCATGCACACCAGTCTTAAAGGGGCCTACCTAAAAAAAAATGACCAATTATCAGTATTTTCAGTGTCTCTACATATTCAGTCTCAAAACAAGAGATACTCCAATTTGTAGCATGTACTGTATATACAATTATCTAGGGCAGGCCTCAAAATTTCAACTCGCCCCCTCACAATTGGCGAGTGAAAATTGCGTGGGGGCGAGTGGAATGTCATCGAGGTGCACCACCAGCGGGACCAGGGATGGGAAACTACCGCCGCGGTGATCGTTAGCTTGTATTCTCTCTTCTTCTCTCCAGCTTCAGCTACAGAGCGGCCGAGGAGGAGAAGAGAGAATAGAAGCGAACGATCGACGCGGCGGTAGTTTCCCATCCCTGGTCCCGCTGGCGACGCACCTCAATGACATTCAGCTCTGCTGTCTTCCCTTTTGCTGTCTTCTGCAGCTTCTTCCGCCCACCTCAGCTGCCATAGGCTGTGAGGAAGACTGCAGAGACAGGGAGACCGGCCAGAAATGTAGGCAGCGTGGGAAAAGAAAGATTTAACTCCCTACATTCAAGATCTCTGTACCGCCCTACCCCCACCACCATCACCACCAGGAGAAAGAAGAGGGCACCTCAATACCATCAGCTAAGTGCACTGTAAGTCCCTTTTCTTTCTTCCTTACATCGCTGACCTCTGCGCTGTGCGTCACACTGACCTCTGTGCTGTGCGTCACACTGACCTCTGTGCGTCACACTGACCTCTGTGCGTCACACTGACCTCTGCGCTGTGCGTCACACTGACCTCTGCACTGTGCGTCACACTGACCTCTGTGCTGTGTCTCACACTGACCTCTGTACTGTGCGTATCCCCCTAGCGGGGAAAATAGATGAGCACATGTCCAGACTCCAGAACACAGTGTATAGTGTGGCACAGCTGTATCCAATTCTGTATAACTGGCTTTATATTATTATTACATTTTTTATAATATAAAGCCAGGTATGCAGAATTGGATATAGCTGTGCCACACTATACAATGTTCTGGTCTGGATTTTGGACATGTGCTCATCTATTTTCCCCACTAGGGAAAATAGATGAGCAAGCCTAAGTTAGCAATATCTACATAGTTATTTCTTTTTTTTTTTTTAAATATTATATGTAGTTAAACAGCATTTTTGTGCCCAGCCCCCATGCAGTGCTGCAGTACTAACCTGCTGTGTCGTCTTCTCCGTCTGCTTCAGCCACTCCATGCTACAGCCTAGTCATCTGCTCCATTCTGACCTCTTCTCCCGCTGATTGGCCGATCGGATGATGACAGGCTTCCTCACCAGTCACTCCTGACTGGTGAGAAAGCCTGTCAATCATCCAATCGGCCAATCAGCGGGAGAAGAGGTCAGAATGGAGCAGATGACTGAGGACTTGGAGGAGGAGTTAGCGGCCATCTTGTTTCATTGAAGACGCGATGGAGGTCCTGTGTGCGGCGGTTTTCGGGTCCCTGAAGATGGCGGACCCGCGTACTCGTTTTTTTGTATCGGAGTATTTGTACGAGTACTCATGCAAATACTCGGTATCTCCGCCGATACCGATGCTTGTATCGGTGCATCCCTAATATATGTATAGATATATACATACATACATACACATACACACGTTATGAAGCTGGCTTATACACACAAAAACTGTTCACGGTATTAATTTAAAAAAACTACACCTTAATTAAAAATCACCACATGTTACTGGTTAAAACAATAAGCTACTTTCCTGATCGTGGTGGAACAGCTTGTAGACAACTACATCCCATAATTCATATTTATCCTTTTTGTACAACCCCAATTCCTAAAAAATTGGGACACAGTGTAAAATCTACATGCAATGATTTGGAAATCTCATAAACCCATATTTTATTCACAATAGAAAATAGAACACTTATCAAATGTTTAAACTGAGAAAATGGACCATTTTGATGTACCAAATTGATGGCAGCAACACGTCTCAAAAACGTTGGGACAGGGCCATGTTTACCACGGTCTAGCATCCTCTCTTCTTTTCTACTCTGTAAACGTCTGGGAACTGAGGAAACCAGTTGCTGGAGTTTTGCGAGTGGAATGTTGTCCCATTCTTGCCTGATATATGATTCTGTCTGTTCAGCAGTCCTGGGTCTTTATCATATTTTTCAATTGGTGAAAGGTCTGGACTGCAGACAAGCGAGTTAAGCACCTGGACTCTTCTACAATTAAGCTATACTGTTTCAATAGATGCAGTATGTTATTTAGCATTGTTTTGCTGAAATATGCAAGGCCTTCCCTAAAAAAGACATCTGGATAGGGGCATATGCTGCTCTAAAACCTGGATATAACTTTCAGAATTGAAGGTGCCTTTCCAGATGTACGAGCTGCCCATTCCATACGCACTAATACACCCCCATACCATCAGGGATGCAGGCTTTTGAACTGAGCCCTAATGACAAGCTGTAAGGTGCCTCTCTTCTTTAGTCCGGAGGACACGGCGCCCATGGTTGCCAAAAAGAATGTCAAATTTGGATTCGTCTGACCATAGAACAGTTTTCCACTTTGTGACAGACTATTTTAAATGAGCTTTGGCCTAGAGAAGACGGCGGCGTTTCTGGATCATGACACGGCAAACTGTGTTCACAGACAGTAATTTTTGGGAAGTATTCCTGAGCCCATGCAGTGATGCCCAGCACAGAATCATGCCTGTTTTTAATGCAGTGCCGTCTGAGGCCCCGAAGATTACTGGCACCCAATATTGAGTTTTGGCCTTGTTCCTTGTGCACAAAGATTTCTCCAGATTCTCAGAATCTTTTGATGCTATTATATACTGTTGATGATATATTTGAAATTTTTAGACACAGCTTTTCACAGATTGGTGAACCTCTGCCCATCTTTACTTCTGAGACACTCTGACTCTCTAAGATCCTCTTTTTATACTAAGTCATGTTATTGACCTGTCGCCAGTTAACCTAATGAGCTGCAAAATGTTCTTCCATGTTAGTACCACTTACTTTGCCAGCTCTTTGTTGCCCTGTCCAAACTTTTTTGAGACACAGTGCTGCCATCAATTTAAAAATTACTTTTTCTTAAAATTTTAAATTTTCTCAGTTTAAATATTTGATATGTTTTCTATTTTCTTTTGAGAATAAAATATGTTTTTATGAGATTTCCAAATCATTGCATTCGTACACAACGTCCCAACTTTTGGAATTGGGGTTGGATCCTATGCTGCTGATGTCCTGTAGTCTCTTTGCAACCTGATTAATGTGTGTTGGCCACTTGTAGTCTTCACTGGAATACCATGTGACAGGGTGACAATGCAGGAGCACAACTCAGGGAGAGAGCATTGTCACCCTTTAATAGGAAATGCCTGAAAATGGGCCATCATGGCAAGTTCGCCTGGGACTATTTTGAAGAAATCTGCACATTTCTAAGGATATTAAAAATGTAGGGCTGGTAATGATTAAATTTTTCGTGTTCGATTTAATCAAAACATTTTTTTAAGATTTTATTACTTCATTGCTGTGCTGTATGTGTATAGGCCAATGCCTTGGCTGGCACTCGTGCAGAAAGTTTCTTGGGCAAACTCACCGGCCCAAGGGGGGGAGGAGTCCGGTGACGTCACAGACATCGATGTCACCAGACTCCTCCCCCTTCCCTTCGTAAGCCGTCACAGACATCGACGTCACCGGACTCCTCCCCCCTTCCCTTCGTTAGCCGACAGAGCCACTTGGGGAAGGGGGAGGAGTCTGGTGACGTCATGTCCACGACGTCACCGGATCGCCGATGGGACTCCCGGAAGGCAGCGGAGAGGTGAGTGTTTTCATTAGCAATCAAAATAATTTGAATCGATCAAAAAGTTTAACGATTAATCGAGAAATTAATCTTTAATTTCCACAGCCCTATAAAAATTACCTTTAAAATTAATTTAACATGTTAAAGCTTATAGTGATTGGGGTTACACTTACTGTAAATTTCAATTATGATAAACACTTTTCTCAATCTACACTGTTCTTGTGTGTATTATAGTGGATAAGGATTCTTGGATAACTCGTATTACAAAGACTATAGCACAGAACTGCAATAATATAACAAGAAAAAAAAGCTGAAAGTGTTTTGTTACATTCAATGTACTGCCATTAATAGCCAGAGCAGATGGATAGACAGAGTGCAGGCAAAATAACAGACCTCACGGACACAAACAGAGACAATATAGGTACAAATGAGGTGAATATGACCTACTGTATAGCAAACTCCAGGGGAGGCATTCAATTATCTGAAGAATTTTGGCTTCCATTATTTCCACTGGTTTGATCCTATGCGACATCATTTCTAACACTTTATAAAGCATGGAGCACCAGTCTCTACTGATAAAGCTGGCAGCTCAGGATGTTTCTTTTTCATCCACCATTAAGCACATACTGCAACATTTTATAGACCATTTGAGTCTTTGAGGAGGTAATATTTCCATATTCACATATATCTCCATTACTTACATTACATTTTGATTAGTAGCCTAAATCTATTACCGAGCAGTAGAGATCAAACATGCTGGAATAAAATATCTAATGAGTAACAAGCAGCACAATATAACAGCAAAGGGCAATATAGAAATATTTAGGTGCTGATACTATTGCTGGGTGTTGTAGTCCTCTCTAGCGAGTGGTATTCGGCATTGCACCACTGTATAATGTGCTTTTACTGGAATTTGTTGTACTCTTCTATAGCTGGTGGTGTTCCGTATTGCGCTGTATAATGTATTATTCCTTGATTTGTAGTCCTCTATACAGCGCAATGCAGAATACCACAAGCTATAGAGGAATACAACAAATCCCAGCAATACATTATACATACAGTGTATAATGTATTGCTGTGATTTGTATTCCTCTATAGCTAATGGTACATTGTGCTGTATATTATACATAGGAATACAACAAATCCCAGCAATACATTATACAGCGCAATACGGAATACCACCAGCTATAGAAGAGTACAACAAATCCCAGCAATAGCACATTATACATACAGTGTATAATGTATTGCTGGGATTTGTATTCCTATGTATAATATACAGCACAATGTACCATCAGGTATAGAGGAATACAAATCCCAGCAATACATTATAGAGCACCATGTGTGGGAAAGTGCAGGCTTACCTGAGCAGTCTTCCAGCAACTTGTTTCTGAGATCGGGCCTGTCTATCGGTGGCTGTCATCCACCCACACCTGCTCCTCCTTACTTCTTCCAGCGTCGCTGCGCCGATCGTGGATTTGGGCGGGCGGTGAGCGTGAGGCGGGGAGGAGCTGCGGCGTGTGCAACGTGGATGCGCGCGGGCGGATCTGGCAGTGGCAAGCGTGAAATGGGGAGGAGGTGTGGCGCGCAGCGTGTGTGGAGCCGTGAACAGGGCCAACCAATCGGAAGCCGATTAATCGTTGATTGAAAAAGTTGACAACTTTTTCAATCATCGATTATAATCGATTATGTCGATTAGTTGTTGCAGCCCTAGTCTGATGTGTATACATTCTTTTAAAGTAGTATTCAACTCTCAATGTTTTTTTTTTATATTAATCCATATCATACAAATATAGATTGCCCAGCAAAGCATTTCTTTACATTTTTGCCCCAGCCTACTTACTGTCATGTTTCCGAACAGCTCCAACTCTCTCAGCTCTGCTTCTCTGAACTTCCAGTCCAGTATAAGATCACAAGGGACAGAGCAGTCTCCAGGAGCTGCCTATCTACTAACTTGATGAAGGGATGAGGAAGAAATAAGAAGTGGGGAGACTTGCCTTGCTGTTTCTGTGTGTTTGTGGAAACACACACTTAGTAACACACACACACACACACAAAGGTGGCTCCTTCGGACCCTGCAAAGAAAAGGAGCCACCCTAAAATAGGAGATCAGGACCAGTGCTCAGGTGGCCAGCTGATTCTGCAGGAAACTAAAACATTTAAAGATCAAGGAGCAGCATCCATTGTAAGTGATTTCATCAGTATTTAAAGAATAACCTTTTTACTTTAATATGACTTTAAATAGTCACACATAGCTGCATTTAAAGACTCTGTAGTTAAAATAGCTGTTCCCTGCAAAGAGGACATGGAAAACACACCACTCCCACTGCAAGAAACCAACAACTAAAGATCCTGGAGAAACTGACACTTCCAGAAGTATGGATTTCCTGGTCCTCCTCCAATAACTGTGGTTCCTGCTGCCAGCCCCTTGTTACTAGAAGACATGTCAGGGATGTAGGGGCCCGAGGATTGAACCATTGAGTGTATTTAGTAAACAGGAAATGTTGGATAGGATAGGTGAACTCCCTATTAATGCCCATGGTTTTGGAACGGGATGTCCAAAAAAGCAATGTAGATGTAATGGCCAGGTGATCACTCACAAACCTTTGGCCACACAGTGTATGTCCTAGCACATTTATATCATATAATGCCATACATAACAGAAAGACACTAGACAGCCTGATTTTCCTGATTCTACTATTTTAGTTTCAAAATATTTTATTAACATTTTTAACCAGTGCAAACAATGGTGAATATTTCAAAATGAGGTATGGGGATAAAATGGTGTTGAAAAGAAAGTCAATATCTTGAGGGGGATAGATAGATAGATAGATTTATTTGTCACATACACAATCGTACAAGTATGATATGCAGTGAAATGCTTACACGACTGCAAAAGAAGAAAGAAAGAATACATTTTAAATAAAACTTTTACATTGTAAAATAAATATAAGTGTTAAATGTAAATATTTAAATTTGACTAAAAATGCTAATACAATATGGAATGTAAGTGTGCAAACCAGTGCTCAGGGAGGGGCATTGGCAAGAAATAGAGAGAGGAAAGAAAAGAAGAAAACAGAGAAATAGGAGGGAGAAGGGAGAGGGCAGAGGGAAAGAGAAGAGGATAGGGGTGGGGAACAGCCTTGTATTTGGAAAGGACAGGGCACAGGAGGAGGAGGGAAGAAAGGTGGATAAGTGGATCAGGAGGACAGCAGGGCTATTTCAATCAGAAGAGCGGGGTGCCACCACAGTCATCAGGACACCACACTGCTCAGCAGGGAGGGAAATTCATAGATAAATCAAAAAGTGCTCCAGCCAGGTAACATGGTCGCACTAAGGGTTTGGGAATCTTTAAAAAGGATCCAAGGAGTCCAGGTATGAGAGTGTTTTGACTGATATGAATCAACACTTCCATCTCAGCCACAAAATCTATGCGGCTAAACCAATCCACAAGTTGTGGCGGGGTAGATCATCACCAGAGGTGTGGGATAATTGATTCAGCAGCATTCAGAAGGTGGGACGTTAAGGACCTGATTCTCCTATTTTAATTAGCTGTTTAAACTACTGTTTGTGTTGTTTTTCTTCATAGAGCAATATTGAACCTTTCAATACCACAGAAAGCAATGACTATAATAATAATAATAGCAATGATAATAACGCCAAAAATGTCACCTTTCTAATGTTATCTACACTATTTATTTTCATCCCACATTGAGGTAATGAAATAGTGGACATTCATATAAGTTTGGCTCTTATATATGCATGAGAATGTGAACATCATAACAATACCAGGCCATGAAGAACCCAAATCACACCACTATTCATCACCGCTCAGGTACAATATATGGTTTGCCCATAATTTTTGACAAGTCTTTGTGGAAAACAGTGAACTAGAAAAACCTTTGGCGTGATATCTCAAAACCTTTAAAAGAAGGGAAGATAAACAGAGAAGTTAGCCTTTTATTCCTAAAACAATTGACATTTTCAAAAAGAAAACAATATACAATTCACAAAGTTTGGTTGTACTTTGTGTAAAATTATTTTTGGTCAATCTAGGAGATTATTCATATCCCTTCCTGTGCAGTGAAATGGTCCATTTTCACAGACCGAGAGTATAACCCTTAAGGCTGAATATACAATATTAGGGCCTGTTAAACATTTGTGGGTCCAGGCAATCAATTTCATTAGTTGTCTCAACATTAGAGAGGCTGACCATTTACTATTTCTGTTTGACAAGTAGTCTGAAATTTAGATTCTTCTGATAAATGGATAGCAAAAGAAAGCAACACTACTCAGGCTTCAACTCAGTTCATACATGTAGATAACCAAATTGCCCTCTGACAGGAAGTTCCAGTATCGGGTAAGTATCGGAGCATTTGGGGCGAGTACGAGTACTCGCTCATATACTCAGTATCAGTATCGTGCATCCCTGGTAGAAAAAGCATATAACAGGGTGGAGATAGTAAGAATTAGATCAGAATCAGAATCCATCCAAAAGCTGGATGGATAAATGCATGTTCACTTGCAGTCTGTCTGGATTTTTGTTAGTAGGGATTTTCTTGTTTCTACCTTAGTTGAACTTCGGTTTTAAACTGCCGTACCATTTAATATAGAAATTGTCATGGCAGGTACCTTAAGCCCACTTGGCCACCTTTCAAGGGTTATCCTTAAATGATAGGGGTAGGGGATGGGGGAGTTTTTGTCATTTAATAAATTAAAAACTGATAGGAGACGCACTGATGAAAGCGGAAACATCTACAATACAGTCAGGAGACATAAAGTTAATGTCACTTCTCTGATCAAATGAGACTACAGGGTGGGTAATATATCTATATACCTCAACAACACACACGCACAAAACGGCTCGAGTCTTAGGGTCTTTTTAGGGTATTTATTTGCAACATCAATAGGAGAGAGAGAGCTTATGGTCTGTAGGATGCCCTTGGAATCTTCTGAGGACAGCTTTCTCATCTAGCAACCGCTAAGGCTGAAATATGCAAAAATCCTGGAACAAAACAGAGAAATAGCATCCTATATAGCTGACTATATAGCTATGGGTGGCCAAACCACAGTATACATTTAGTCCATTTAAACACAAAAATTCTTCTTGGTAGAAACAAACCCGTTTACGAAAAAATCAACCGTCGCAAGCTGTCCTGAGCTATGCCTGCCTAACCAAAGGGTCCAGCAAGCTGTGACAAAGGTAGAGGACCCCCTCCGCGACCGATCAAGGCCCCTCGACCGCGGCCGCGGGAGTGGCCGATCAGAGTCTGCCCTTGTGTAGACGAATTGTCACTGTAGTCGGCATCAGTCAATCTGGTAATGGATGGAAGTTGAGGCAGGTACCTCACAGCCGCTGGTCCTCTCAATTCCTTCGCCTCCTCACAGCGTCCGGTCCCCCAATCCACCCGGTAGACACTCGGTGGTAGGTCCGATGCGATGAGTTCCATGAGGCAATCTCTGCAACGTTCACAGCGACTCCACGCTTTGATGAGTGCAGAGAGTTTCCCGCACTTTCCACTGGTAACGGCCAAGTGCTCGGTTCCTCTGATGCTGCATAACGCCACTTCACCTCTGAGGGACATCCTCACTCCGGTGTCAGTTAGCTGGGTAAACTGGAAGTAATTTCTCCATTCCATCGACTCAGGTACACTGGGTCTGGTGGGCTTGGAAACGATTGAACTTTCCATGAAGCTGTATTGCGCCATCTCTCCTGCTCCACGACGCACAGGTCAGTAGCGCCGCCTTCTTATCACCGCTCTGGCGCCACAGCTTCCCGCCAGAAAGTTTCCTGCACAATTAACCCTCGGGTTGCTGGCAGAAAGTGAATAGGTACTAGAAAACCCTCTCTCTTGTAGAAATATGGCTCTTTCACATCAATATACTCTGCAACAGTCCTTTCTTGGGTTCCCCAAAAAGACCGTTCACAATAATACTGAAAAACGCAAAATCTTCAGTCGGTTGCTAGGGGCAACGGCAGCAAAAACTAGGTCAGGAGAATCCCGGACGAGGCCCCCACGTGTAGCGCTCACCCCCGAAGGAGCCGCTGAATATTGAAATAGGTTCTCCTACCTGTTGGTTCCAGCTACCGGTCCCCTTTGATCAGCAACAGCACACCGACACTCACGGACAGAACGGCTCGAGTCTTAGGGTCTTTTTAGGGTATTTATTTGCAACATCAATAGGAGAGAGAGGGTTAAGGGTCTGTAGGATGCCCTTGGAATCTTCTGAGGACAGCATTCTCCCCTAGCAACCGCTAAGTCTGAAATCACGGCGATCTGGTCCCAGGGACCAATAGTAGTAGTAGTACTGTGAACAGATACCTGGAATAGGGTGTGGGATCTCCCTTGTGGGTCCCAGACGGACGCTCGCACCAGCTCCTCTGCGGTACCCCTCAACAAGCGGACTCCTCCCCGACCCAGCTTCCATCAGGTATTTTCCTTAGCAACAGGATCTGGAATCTCTGTGCCCTCAGCATCTGCAACTGCCAAGGAGCACTCCAGTTTAGTGGTAGTATCTTCTTAGAACAAGGCACCCATCACCTGCCACGTGTATGGGCCCAGCAAAGTATCAGTGTATCCTAGGCCTCTAGGTCCCTCAGCACCTGCCATGTGCTGAGGCCCAGGCCAGTTTCCTGCATCACACACAGTCCTCCTAGGGCGAGGCCCCTAGGGGGAAGAGAGCTCTCCACAGTGTCCCCAGACCTTTTATTACCTGCCCTCAACCATGCCTCTGAGTCATCCTACTCAGGGATTGGCTAGGGTCAGGTGCATAGTCATAACCTCAGGGTGGATCCTCCCTCACTGTATACCAAGGCTCCCTTTTCCTCAGCAACAGGAGGAGCAATCGATCCAGCAGACTCAGGGACACCTATAGAATGCAGAGCTCTGTATAATCAGTATCTAGACTGGTTACAGTCCAGGTATCTCTAAATTGAATAGCGACATTTTAGAGGGCGCTACATATATAACAGTTGTTGGTTAAAATTAATGTTCCATATACAGAGGCTTGCAGGATTAAAGTTTTACAAAGACAGCAAGGCAATATTTAAAGCCAATGTACCTGTGAAGGAGCAGAAAAAATTATGGGAGGATGAATGCATGATCTGGTGCGATGGTTGATAATGCAGCTTAATATGCCAACAAGTAAGCAGCTGGAACAGAAAACTGCACAACTTTAATAGCAAAAAAAATGAGTTTCACCTTCCTGGCTATGCAGTGCGTCAGGTGTGTTTAAATCATAATGTCCTTTTTGTTTGTTTGCTGGAGTTCGCCTTTAATATACACCACTCTATGGTTTTCTTAGACCCACTCATGTTGTTTAGGACCAGATATTGTCTACACTGCTTCTCCAGCTTTGCCTTACTCTCACGTTCCAAGTCCATCCAGCCCAGTATAGCTAATCCAGCATGTCTTTCAGTCAAGACTCATCAATTGTGATCCTTTAGTTGACTTAGGAATCCTGGCTCAAGGTAAATTTAGCAGTGTGCTGCCAAAGCCCTTTATGGTGCTCTCTTCTGTATTTTATTAGGAAGTAATATCAGTACTTGTCAGTAGCTCAGCAAGTAGTTCTGGACACCGACAGGAATTTTCCAAATATATAACAAAACTACAAATATTTTCCTCACCTTCTGTATTATTAGCAGCTTAAAGTTCATGATCTGCTTTCCTGCTGGATTGGGACTGGATGTCAGCTGTCTCTTACTCACTGCTGGAAAAATGCAGTCTCTATTAAATAGATTTTTGTAACTGCTTCACAAGTGTTAACATTCTTACACAATCTAGCTAGCTCTCGCAACAGTAACCGGTTCTGTCCTGTCATTTTCTGCTAAATATACTGTATGTCCTGAGGGAGCATTTGCTTTAAACTGTATGCCTTTATTATATTCAACTATAAATATCTACATTGGACCAGTTTATTTCAGAACTGCAGACGTTTGTGCTGTTTGGCCACCTATTGGCACTGTCAGTACTGAGGATGGCTTGGTTCTCAATGTATCTCTTTTGTTCTCCACTGTACCTCTGTGGTTCTGCTATTCCTTTTTGCTTTCTTTGCTTGTGGCCTCTCTCTCTCTCTCTTTACTAATTGGCTCTTTTCTTGACTTTGCTCCACCCGTGTAGTGTTCACTTCATGGGCATAGAGAGACATGTAATCTGTCAGCCAGGTTAACAGCAGACAGTTCACATCCTGTGCACCAGATCCAGATAGGACTGCAACAGGTATATCTGCTTGTTAATATGGCACATGCCACTCGGCCGGTGTCCTACGCCATTATAATGGTGCAGGAAGCTTTGCTAATTCCCCCTGTTGTTTATTATTATGATCAGATTGCTCAGAAAATCAGGGCAGTAGATCCTTCCAAAGTGCACAACAATAATGTCACTGCAGCAAATCAATCTTCACTGACCAAACCAAAAAATGCATGACACATGAAAACATGTACAGTAATAACTCATCAAAATTCACCGCAATGCATAATGAAAATGTGTGTAAATGCACTACATAGCCAACAGGAAGTGCTTTTCCTCAATCAGGTTTTTATTGTTTGAAAATGGGGCAATATCCAACCCACAGCTGTACCTTTCTAGGCCAACCCAAAGGTGCATGGTCTACGGTGATACTATTTAAATCCAAAATGACCAAAATAGCCAGCACACAAACATGTAAGACCTCAGATGTTTACAGAGGTCAAAAAGCAAAAATTACATAGAGCAAAGAAAAAAAACTATGTTTTTTGCTTTTCCACCTCAGAAAGCATCTGAGATCTCAACTGTTTGTGTGTTGGCAATTTTATAATTTCTGTTTTTTTATTGTCTGGAAACTTGTATCATTTCTGTTGTGGTGATAGGTGTCAGACAAACCAAGAAGTGAGGGGACGTAAAAGAGTGTGTAAACCTGCCCTACTTTATCCAAAAAGGCTTGGGTGGAATTTGGCTTTGACTCACCAGTTGGAAAACTGCTGCTAGTCTAATTAAGAACGGCCATGGTTCCAAGCCAGGCAACAGCCAGCTCTCCAATATGCACACTTTTATAAGGTATTGTTTCAGTCTGTCCTTCAGCCTAATGCTGCTCAAGGTGCGCGAAAAGGTTTAAAATACAAGGCATTGGATTATATATGCATTCCAGTACTTCATGTAGCAGGTAGATGTTTGCTACTGAGAGGGAACAACAGAACTCAAAAAATTAACCAGCACACAAAGCCCCACTGTCACACCACATCGGTCCTAACAAAGATGGGATCAAGTCCATTCGTTCTGGTTGTCTATATAACTTTATTTTTAAATCAAAAAGCTAAAAATAAAGGAGTAAAATTTGGCTCCTTTGACGAAGCTTTATACATGTACACTCTTGGAAATTAAATATATAAAATAAACGAAATAACATTTCTTCCATTTTGTGGACACGGCTATGGAAATAAACTTTTACAGGGTTATGCTATAAAAAAAGGGGGGGGGGGGGGGGGGAAAC
>NW_017308004.1:98536-106400 GCF_000935625.1 Nanorana parkeri
GGGGGGGGGGGGAGGAGAAAAAAAGTGCAGGTTTTAACCACAGCAGCCAAGGAGATTCCACTTTTTCCCTGCCAAATATCAGTCTGAAAATAAAGGATACAACACTTTTTGCAACATGTCAGGTTTTCCTTTTTTCCATTGTTACAGATAACCATTTAGGTGTCTTTAACTAAGCTCAGCAATGGAAGAATAAATCTACTCGTGATTACCTTCTCTGCATGGTGTTTTAGAACAGCTCAAGCATTGAATTGCCATAGTGCTAACATCAGACACTCAAATTACCTTAAAGAAGCTCTGTCAATTTGCCCATTGAAGAGCAGCAAGGGAGCATGGGAAAGGTGAGTATAAGTGGGCTGGAGAGTGGACTTTCATGAGTCATTTTGCCATGTATTCCGGCTTCAATGGCTTTTGGGTGGAACTGCTACCTCCTCATACATGATATAGTGCTGTGCAATTTTTCAAGCTCATTTCCATGTAGAAAATGCTATAATGGATTAGGCAAAAGGTGAGGCTTGAACCAGTGAACCCTTTGACCTTCATTTTTGCAGGTTGAGATTCATGTTCAGGAAATAAGCATATCACAAACTGTAGTGATTTAGATAACATGGAAGGCTGATACACACAGAAAATGCCATGGTAAAAAACAGAGACATCAATCAGGTAGGCTGTGTCTCCTGAGCCTTTTTTTTTTAAGAAAAGCTTTTAGATTTCACTGGTATTTACCTTCAACAAACATAGCACAATTAACATTGTTTTTCTCTTTAAAATGCAATATAAGACTTATTGCCTGAAGAGCATACATTGAAGTCTTACAATTTACTCCCTGTAGAACTTATTTATATAGTATGGTAATTTTTGCAAACCTTAGGCCAGAACTTTATTGAACAGAGATCACCTTTGTAAGTTTCACATTGACCGGCCATTTTTGCATATTATTGTTTCAACTTGAAAAAAAATCATTGACCACTTTCAAAGTAAATATATACAAATTGATCTTGGCACTTTTCATCTCTAATTGAATTTCATCAATATGCAGAATGCAGATGAATTGCATAATATATAACATTAATACATATGGAAATATTTCTTATTTTCAGTAGGAAACAATTTACTGAAAAAGATTATCCTGCAAAAAATATGCAAATAGATAACAGAATCTATCAAATGTATAGATATTACAGTAGCCAGGAGCAGACTAAGACTCTGTTGCCCACTGGAGAAAGCTAGTTCTGGGGGCCCACCTTGTCGACCTGCCAAATTTTTCAACACGACACAACCACTGTCTTCATTCAACAAAATTGACATTATATTGAATATCATGAGTTAACAAAAGGAATTATACTTAGAACTGTATTTAGGATATAGTTGTGCAAATCCATTCAGGCAAATAAGCCATCTTATTTCTACATTATTATGATCAGTGAACAAGATACTTGAGTGCATGCAATAGTAATAAGTGATTTTTATACTGCAAACATATTTCTATTTCCAGCAGACTGCAAGTTATAGTCAAATACAACATTCTATAGCGACAAGACAGTTCTCACATGCTATATGTTTTCACTGCATTCCTCATTCTCAACTACATCATCAAACTTGAGGAGGACATGGTTCCTTTAGAGCTGGATCATTTTCTTTGAAACTACGAGGTTCAACCAGCCAACTGTGTTACAGTTTGCATAGCATCTAATGGGGTTATACACAAAAGGGTGAAGAGTTTGGAGAAGGCAGGAGAAGTGAACAATCTAGGACAACATAGCTGATTTGGAAGCATTCTCCGAATTTAGTTCAGCTATGTTGTCCTAGATTGTTCACTTCTCCTGCCTTTCCCAAACTCTTCCCCCTTTAGTGAATAACCCTGTAAGTAGGAAATAACGGATCAGTTTCATTTTTTTGAGAATTTGTTTTCCAGGTTGGTTGTCATCTGATCAATGACTAAATAGAGAGCCTGACATTAAAACCATTAAAAAGGTGTATATCCTGTGACAATTCTCCAGGCATTCTTTATTTCCTTGTAAGCCTTTTCAGAGGTAAATGGTTTTAAAATGTAGCGCTAACAGATTGCTCCAGAAGTGTACTGCTTGCATTTGTGACAAATTATTCCACCAGCGTATTTAAGTTTAAATTTCCACCATTATTCCCACCTGTAACATTTCTAATCCGTGTGTTTGCATATACATAAACAGGAATGAAATAAGCAATATATTGTGTCCAAGCCTGAAGCAGAATTTTAACCCCACTTACAGCTTTACTGTGAGAGCCCGCAATGTATTCCAAGCAGTACACTAGAATGGTATACAATTCTTTGATTGGCTTACAATGGAACCAAAGATGGTACACAGTGCTTGGCTTGCTTCACTATCAGGTATCACTATCAGCCAAATGATTTGAGGGATCCCCTTTCTCTTTACCTCTTCTCCAGCTGTGGGCAATATTTAATACTGCAGACAGAGGTGCTTATATTATGATAAAAGAATAACATCACCCTTGTGCTGATGTCACCATGAAAATCACGCATCTAGTTAGGTTTGTTGGTATCTTGGCCGAAAGCTCTGCCGTATACTGGGCACCGTTGTTCCTTATGTGCATATGATAGTACTAATTGCTCATTTTCAATTTTTTTTAAACGTGTCCTTGCGACATATTAATGTTTGGGACTCACTGCACATGTTTTGCGACATTTATGCATAATTTAATGTAATAATTGTGTTCAGAATTCATCTTAAGTCTAGAAAGTTTTTATTCCCCTGACCCTGAGAGCAAACCTGTTCAATCAAAAAATAAAATCTACGTGCCCGGGAGCCCGATAGTCTGCGTCCATGGAGGTACATCTGCAAATAAGTATATGCTTGAAGCAGCGTCTACCAGCGTATAAATGCAGCCTGTCATTGATTTGTACAGATGGGCTGTACTTAACACTAGTGCCTCTTGGCCACAGAGATCTAGCCATTTTCTATGCTGTACAAACCTCTGCACCTGTGTGAATGAACCCTAAAAGTCCAAAGAATGATTTCACTGGAGTGGCACACCGTATGACATCAGCAATCACCAAATTAGGAACATTAGCAGTTTCTGATTTACTTTAAAACATTCATCTATTCCTGTACATCAGTCCTTGATCCAGCTTAGTTTATAATTAAATATAATGGCTTTAGTATAACAATGCATATGCTAAAGTCAGTTTTGACAAGTTGCTTTTCTTTTCTTCGCTTATATTTATATGCCACTGCCATATCACACAGTATAAGAGAGCATTGTGTAATTCATAGTATTGCAAGAGCTCCAGTGGATGAGCTACCATTGCAATAGTGTGAATGTAATTATGCATAAGACATGCATAATTACATTCACACTATTGCAATTCATTATTACCATTACACTACTGTGCCATTTACACAGTGCATAGTAGCGGACTACAAACATATTTCTGCTGAAGGCATACAATTCTCGGTTACATAATATGTCTGTGTTTTTATATGTTTTGTAGGAGCTGCCTTGATTCCCAAGCGTTTCAGAAATATGGGCTATTCATATCTAAACGTCAGCCTGGAGTGTCATTCCTCACACAGTGTAGAGTGGATCACCAAAGGAAGCAGGATCAGGTATGGGTGTATAAGCAATGAACCCGTTGGATTTTATTAGCAAACCAGAAGATCTCAGAATATCATCAGATTCCATGACCAATTCTATACAATTTAGGATAATCATTGATATTGAATTGTGTGCTGTTCAAGCATAATTCCCTGTTGGTACTACCACTGATTGTAATTAATAGTTGTTGAGGCAGGCCGAGGAACTGTATATGTTTAGGTCTTATTCCTTGTCCTGGAACTTTACCTTATTTATCAAAGTGTGTTTACTAAAGTAGAACTATAAGCAACTTAAACAAATGACATCTGCCGCTAGATGTAGACTGGGGTGCCACCACTACTACTAGAGCCCAATGTGGTGTTTTATAAAATTCAACAGAATAAAACAGCCAACACATTTCGGGAATCCACAGTATCCCCCTTCATCAAGGCTCGTAAATTACTTTGTAATTTAGTTCCTTTCGGAAGTGTTTGGTGGAAATAATACATAACAATAGCTAGCAGTAGACATCAGTTGTTGGAGTTTCTGCAAATAAGATGTTAGAATTAACATCCTAGATGCTAGAATTGACAGCAGTTTTTTGTTTTTCTGAGTCCCCCAGTAACTAGTTTTATTACCTATTGATCTTGCCAGTAGATCTTTTATTTTTCTACTTTTTCTAACAGTTTGACAACACTGTTTGCTATGAGGTGAAATCCCCCCAAAAAAACGTCACCCTGTGAACATGACAGTCTGAGCACGGTTTCCATACAGCTTTCAATGGAACCCCGGTGATGAGCATGGTTTTGGGAGTTTTTAATTACGTTTCAGCTCTGAAACGCAATTCAAAACACCCAGAACCGCCTTTTTAAAAATCACGTGGAAACCGTGCTGATTCGCACCCGCCCTGGTGTGAATGGGGCCTTAGAGGGACATGTCATTTTTATTGGATTTTAAGTAAACAACAAAACATTAAAGCTTTAGGCCTCATTCACACGAGAAACGGCCGGCATGTACAACTCCGGGCTGCGTGCATGGCCGTATCCGGCAGCTTCCGGGGAGGACAGGTGCTGCGTGTGATTATTACGCAGCCACTGTCCTTCTCCATGGGACTACGCGGCCATGCACTGCCCTACGCTCACCCCAAGTGCAGGTCCGTACGGCTGCGGTCGTCCCGGCTCGGACGCAGATAGGATCCATCCTGTCAGCATATGAGTACGGACACCCGCACAGACGTGCAGGGCGGGTGAGTGTAGGGCGGCATACGACCACGTATTCCCATAGAGAAGGACACGGGCTGCGTACTAATCACACGCAGCACCTGTCCCTCCCAGGAGCTGCCTGATACGGCCGTACACGCAGCACAGAGCTGTACGTGCCGGCCGTTTCTCGTGTGAATGAGGCCTTACTATAGCTATGTCTTTTTAAGCAACTACAGCAACTAGTTTATTTTTATTTTACAAAAAGGTTTAAACCATACGAGTATAAACTGTCCATTGTAGGTGCCCCTGTGAATATCCCTGCACCTGTCATTTTACTATACAGCTTGCTTGTTTTCACTACAGGTTTTTGTCCTTTGTGAACAAAGTAGCTACTTGCAATGGAGGAGGGGGCCCAAATAGATTAGATGGATCTTGCAATTTTGCTGCAAGGTCCACTTTAAGTCAAATGATAATGGGCAAACTGCAGTAACCTGGTGCAGCCAATCAAAAATTGCCTTTATTTGACTTGACTACTCTTCCATGTGATCCATGTGATTGGTTGCTGGAGGTTACCATAACTTTCACATAATCTTATTTCTAACATTAGAAATATGATTAACTTGTAAAACGCTACTGTATTTTATGATACAAATGTGATCTCAGAGTGACGTATGCTACCCAGGGAGAAAACACATTGATATTTCTGATTAGAAAGTGTGCACTTCCCTAAAAAAAGATATTTATATTAAAAACACGGGCATGCAGAGAAGTGGCTTTTATTCAGCCCATTATAATAAGAATAAGCAGCGATTCTCAGTAGGGTTTAAAGTCTTTTGGCAGAGTATGTTACAATTAGCATTGTTTATCTTGGCGAGCGGAACACACTTGTCTATAACTGTGTGCTTGCAAACAATATTAGAGGCAATGAGACTCTTTTATATTTAATCTACTTGTCATTGTATTTTTTTCATTTTGTGGAGGAAACCTTACTGCCTCTTGAAATAAACAAACAAATGACAGTCATATGTTGAAATTAGATGGAAAATAGGATAGGAAAGCTCAGAGTTAACCTATTGCTATTGGGTCATCTCAGTCAATTGAAAAGCATCTGTAATATATGCAGCCACCTGGTGATTCCAATTAATCATCAGTCATCTGATGTGACACTAAAGAGATGGATCATGGACGAAATGATTTAATCCTGCCAAATCGGCTCCATGTATTTGAGAAACATTAATTTACAAGCCACTCTCTGCCTGCAGTTCGTACAATAAAGTCAATGTTGCTAAATTCACACCCCATGTAAATACATTTAGCACACTGGGTTTTGCACGTGGGCATTTGCCTTGTGTTGACTCCAGTTAAACCTAATTATGTTCTGCAATGTCTCAGTGTAATTCTCTATTGGACCTGAATCATGGGGTCATTTCCCACTTACAATGAAAGTTAGTAGCTTAAGCAATGTTTAAAGGAGGTTTGTGATGAGAGAAATATGGGGCCGCCATTGCAGACCTTCTGAAAATGCATGTTACCTAATTGGCTATGACATCAACATTTTCAAAGTCATTGGCCTGCAACATTCATTTTTTTTTTTCACGTTTGCATTTTCAAAAGTAGGCAGTCACTTTACTCCTCCCAAGACAGGCTTCCTGTATACGAACCAGCCACATTTGGGTGATGAGTTCATCGCAAAAGTTGGTTTGTTAAGTCCAACTCCAGCATGTGATTTAAAAAAAGGTTTGTATATTTTTTTCCATGGATCTTCTGGCCAGCCAAATGATTTGAGGGATCCCCTTTCTCTTTACCTCTTCTCCAGCTGTGGGCAATATTTAATACTGCAGACAGAGGTGCTTATATTATGATAAAAGAATAACATCACCCTTGTGCTGATGTCACCATGAAAATCACGCATCTAGTTAGGTTTGTTGGTATCTTGGCCGAAAGCTCTGCCGTATACTGGGCACCGTTGTTCCTTATGTGCATATGATAGTACTAATTGCTCATTTTCAATTTTTTTTAAACGTGTCCTTGCGACATATTAATGTTTGGGACTCACTGCACATGTTTTGCGCGATTTATGCATAATTTAATGTAATAATTGTGTTCAAAATTCATGGCATTAAAAGACCTCCAAACTGTTGAACATTCTAGAAGTGCTCCTAAGCATTTCTTACAGTAGCACATAGATAATTCAACTTCATACCTTCAAGTCAGCTGAGCACTTCCATGTAGGTTCCCTGCAAGTTTCCAACAGTAAAGAGACAATGTGGAGACACCTCTGCTTACGAAGGCACTTCGAAATAAAAAATTAACCAGAATAATAAATCTGTCACTATTGGCACTAGAAGACAGGGATGCAAAAGATTTTAAAAGATGCTGATGATGCGACCAAATTGGTAAATGTCCCCAATGATATGAGAATTCTGGCATTCTGAGTCTTAGATTTGTTTATTGCAAGCAATTGTTGACCTTCCTAGAAACAGCGGTCTGACCATATTGGTGGGCTACTTTCCATAGGTGGTGGTTTAGAGTGCACATTATTTATAGCCAGCAAAATTTAATGAAGGGCAGGGTAATACACATAACAATACAAGCCTAATTAAACAGTTTTATTGTTTTAGGTTAAAAACAAAGACTTTTGTTGCATATATTTTAAAAAATACCTGTCAAAATACCTGTCAAAGCACTTTTGCAAAGTTTGGTCCCTAACTCTAAATCTTCCTAGAGTAAGCATGCTTTGGAAGAAGCTCCTTCGTCTTTAAAGTTACAGTAACACAACAAAAGCCCAGAATTAGGCAGCTGGAGAACCCCAGTGTCTGCACCAAATCCAACACAGCTAAAATGGCAGCCCCCCAGATCAATTATTAACCAGTTGACATCCGCGGTGTTAAACCCCCTTCCCATCCAGGCCATTTTTCAGTATTCAGCGCTGCGGTACTTTGACTGACATTTATTCCGTCATGCAGCGCTGTACTGAAATGAATTTTATACCCTTTTTTGGGGACAGATAGAGCTTTCTTTTGGTGGTATTTATTCACCACTGGGGGTTTTATTTTTTTACTATATTAAGGAAAAATTACCGAAATTTTTTT
>NW_017308004.1:107548-125933 GCF_000935625.1 Nanorana parkeri
GGGCTATGGACCCGCCGATCGCCTATATGTGAAACACCCGGTAACGGGTGTGTGCATTTAGCGGGTCTTTTCTGCCCGTGCGTGCCCGCTAGGGGGCGCGCGCGAGCAGAAAAAAATTGCTGCAGTGCCGTCCGTCCGTTTTTTTACTACGGGCGGACGGCAAGAGGTTAACTAGCAAAAGGTAAGCTGCACATGGGAGGTTTAGCTGAATTGTCAGGGGTCAAAGGTTACTTAAAGGGTTATTAAACTCTCACTTTTTTTGCATATATCTACTGCTAGCAAACAGTAGATATATGCAAAAACGTTAAAAAAAACAAAAAACCTTTTGAAACTTACCTGTGTCTTCGTCGCGCGCTCCCGTCCGAACATCTGAAGAGTCTGGGGCGGCCGCAAAGGACCTTGGAGCAGGCGCATGCACAGTTCAGATGTTCGACTGGGAGACGAGGAGAGACACAAGGTAAGTCTATGGAGCAGCGTGCACCCGCACAGACTCCATGCGACATCAGAGAAGAGGAGGACAGAGGAGTCAGCCCTGGATCAGAGACGAGCACCAGTGCTGGAGGGACAGCTGAAAAGGACAGTAAAGAAGAAGATGATCGAATCACGAGGCATAATTTAAGGTAAGTCCTTACACTAACATTGGGTGGGGGGGGGGAGGGGAAATAGCCTTTAATGTCACTTTAAAGCCTCCTACTTTTCAGTCGATGGGAGACATTGTACTAAGTTGTACAGTAGACAGGCCAGCAGCTGTTAGAATTTTGTCAACCTCTAGTCCTCTGGTTGCTTCAGCAATGGTACCTCCTATATTTCATATTTCTTGCACCTCCTGATAGGCAATTGTATGTAAACAACCAGTCAGGAGCACTGCAACTCTAAGCGGACTTTTAAAAATGTCCTAGCTACAGAATGTGTGCTAGGTGTGCACACAATGCTAGTGATACCACCGTCATTGGACAGTGGCGATCACAACCAAAATGCACAGAGCCAATCAGAGTGGCAAATCACAGCGATCACAAATGTAAACATTCCTAGTGTTTGCATTTGAGAACCCTCCCCTTTCTCTCATAACAGCAGAAGGGGAGAAGGGAGAAATTAATCAATGAAGAGATGGTAGAAAGGGATTAGAGAGAGGCAGCAGCAGAGTGTGAAGTTGTAATGCATTTTATTGTGAGATTGTTTTTAACCCTTTTCACCCCCCCTGAGTATCAGCTGTACATCTCCATCCAGTCTCTGTGTGATCTGTATATTAACACCTTCACTTCTTACCCTGCACAATAACCCTCTCATCTCCATCATCCCACTATAGGTGACCTGTACATTAACCCCTTTACCACCCCCTCCATATATGACGTGTACATTAAAGGAGAACTATGGGGTTAAGTCTTTTCCCCATAGTTCTCCTTAGAGTAACGGGAGGACACAAACTAGCGTCCTGCCGTCACCCTAGGCTCAGTATACCGCGAGCTGTAGTTCGCGGTATACTGAGACGCCGTGCCTGAAGCGGATCCCGACAATTAGGGGGAATCCAGCCCCTCTCCTGTCACTGCAGAGAGCCGTGACAGGATCGAGAGGTGAGCGAACGCCAGTATGTGTTCGCTCACCTCCCGATCTACTGAGCCGACCTGTGACAGTCTCATTGTCACAGGTCGGCTAGAACTATGAGGTGAGTGAAAAGCACTCACCTCATAGTTCTCCTTTAATGATGCACTGTATCTAGTTCATCATTACCAAGCTCCATGTTTTAAAGATTTCTGTGATGAAATAAATATGCAGTCTACCATTGCTAACTAGCCTAAAATGCATTTCCTGGCTGCCTCTGCATTTATTGCTTAGTTCGTCACTGGCCCAAACAAGCATGCAGATCAAGAGAGATCTGTTTCTTCATGTCCAAAAAATTATGGCAGAAAATTAGATCACTACTACGTGTCCACTTTCCAAAAAGGGGTAATTTTAGAGGTGTTTGTACTGTCCTGGAGTTTGTATTTAGTATGTAATGTAACGGTAAGTGAAACTTTTATTTTTTTTAAATGTGGGTCTTTTTTCCTTTTTATAGTAAAAACTAAAAAACCCAGTTTTAAAATACCACCAAATGAAAGCCCTATCTGTCTCAAACAAATATGTAAAATACATTTGGGTACAGTGACCATAACCAAGTATTGGTCAGTCAAAATATCACAGTACTGAATTTAGAATGGCCTGCAAAGCTGCTCTTGGTTAAGCTCAACTCCTTACTTTCACATCTAGTTGATTTTAGCTACACAAAATGTACTGCATTAAAGTTAAAATATGTGCTCTGCTATACATTTGCCCATACTTTATCCCTCTAAAATACTGCAAGTGCAAAAAAAAACCTTGTGATACTGCCAAGAATCCAATGAGTTCCTTTTCTCCTATCAATGATGCTACTGTTGCACAGACACCCAAAGCAGTATTGTCAGTCCTGCCTAAGTTTTCCTCTGCTGGACTATGCTTTATCCCCTCTCTGTCTCTTTTGACATGCCTACACAGATCTATTGACTTCCATGACCCTGTGTGTAGGAAAAGGGATCTTGGGGATGTAGTTCTGTTGGACACTCTGCTAATGCTCTCTCCCAGACGTTACCCCTGCAAACATTTTACAAGCCTGGTGATGTGTGATAGGTGTAAAATTGGGTAATTCCTTTAAAAACCCTATAAGAGGGGTAGGATACAGTAAATGCCCATTTACCTGTAGATAATTACAATTAGGAGAGTAAGACAATCAGTTATATGTAGTGTAATGGTATAAAATTATGTTGGTAAATTGCTGATTGTGCAACACTCAGAGTGTGAATGGTAATCAGCCAAACAAAAAAATATAGTTCATTTATAGTTACAAATTATACCAAACTGTCAAAGGGAAACCCTGCTGTAGATTCACAGATTACTCCGAGTCAAACGTCTAATCTGAAAGTTATTTGTTAAGTGATTTTCAAAATGACTTTTTTGTAGTTTCTTGCTTTCATGATTGTAATTATATTGGTAGAGTTGGGCTTTAAAAAAGCATAACAAATCAGTATGCATTGATAAAAGTATTTATTTGAGGCACATTTATATATCTATTGAGAAATGGGTATGAAAAAAAAGGACCCTTAAATAAAAAAATAAAAAAAAGATTACATTTACAGAAAGGAGTTATCTGTTTAAAAATATGTGTTATACTGAAGTTAGAAATATAACAACATTATAATATCAAGGTGAAAACAAATAATGACAATTAAAGCAGATACAAGAGTGGCCATCTAGAAACATTAGGATGCAAAATAACATTAAGCAGAATGCATTAATGCTATGCAAATAGGGAAGGGTGCATCTCTTATCCAAAGTGCATTGCAGATTGTCAGTTGATGTATTAATCAATTACATGAAGTCATTGCTGCAAGTATCATGGTGATATAAAAGTTGTGTTAAGATGAGTTCTTGCTATCTTCGTGACTTGTTCCCGGATTTCCTTATTGCAAACCAAGTTATATTGCTTTTTGATTTCTAACCTCCATTTACTGGACATGCTACTCTAAAAAAAAAAAAAATGTGGATTCCAGTTCTGTACTTTAAGATGATATTTGGAATGAAATATTAACACCATAGTGTGTGTATCTAGTTGCTAGATATTAGCCTCTGTATTTTATAAAAAACATTCTGATTGTTTATTGTATCCTCTACGGCCATTGTTTATGTTGTGTACTTAATAGTGGCTATGGTGAATTTGCTGTGTATAAATTATGATTGTTACCTGGCATTATGACCAGTAAGTGCAATGAAATCATGATCCCTACTAAAACACATTATGACTTCATAGGCTACTAGAAAGACTTCCATAAAACTTTACTGAGAGAGGTGTCTACTGTGCGGAAGAATGGTCAGTAACTTATTTGTTTGCTCTGTTTAGTTCTAGCACTTAAGATGTTTAATATTGCATGAACTGCACCTGAGCATCTCCCAGCAGCCTCTACAGTCCATATTTCATGCCATTTGTTTTCTTTTCTAGAGCAAGGAGCCAGTTCAAAAGTCGATGAAAATAGGAAATGATGAATCTAGGATTTTTGAAAAACATCCAAGAAGTTCTGCTCACTTTCATTTTAACAAGATGGTAAAACAAGTGAATTAAAACAGAAACACTCAAATTCCTAAAATGCTATGGCATCCTGATGCAACAGAAAAGTTGTACGTTATTATATATAATCCTATGAGGAGGACAAAAATAATACAAGTTGGCACTGGCAACCAGTTCCCTCATTTAGTAAATGAGGATAAGCACTAAAAAGGTTGCCAGTCTCCTTCATGTTCACACATGATTGGTTACCAAAGTAGCAAATGGTGACTTAATGGGGGTGATTTACTAACCTAAACACACGCACGCACCAGGTGCGTGTGATTTTCACACAGCAAAACGTATTTATCAACCAAAAAGTCTCTAAAAGCATATTTCCACTAATGCCATATATGGAAAAATCATGCACATGATGCATATATAATGCTGCTTCACAGTTAAGACAAAAATGGTTAGCTCATGCATTTACATTCCTGCATTCATCAATGCAAGCAACACAACATAGAGCTAATTTACACAACATCACCTTGCAATTCATGCAGGGCTTTGCACAACACACCTGCTGGGTGTGTACACACTACAAAGGTGTTTAGATTCCACCCATAGATCATGCTGGGAGGGAACACACTACAGAGGTGTATACATGTTCGTAGTGTGTTTATAAGGTTAGTAAATCAACCCCAATGAATCGTACAATTGTGGACACATTTTTTGGTACCCTTCTACAAGAAAAACTAAATAAAATATTTTTCTCTGAAATAAACTGAAACTGACCAAGGTTATTAGTCAATATTAAATAAATGAGAGTTTGCTTTTGATATTTGATTCAAAATAATATTTTAAATAATTAAACAAATGCAAATGGCATGGATAAAAAATGAAAAATAATAGTTTTTTTATATAACCTTTAGAGGCAATCACTGCAGACAAGTAATTTCAGTAGCTCTCAATAAGACGTCTTCACCTACCAACAGGTAGCTTGGCCCACTCTCCTTGAGCAAACTGCTCCAGCTGTTTTGGGCTTTCCATAGATGTCTGATAATAGTCCACTGTTTTGTTTTCAGCTATTTTTAGGTGCTTTTTACCTGTGTGTTTGGGTCAGTATCCTGTTGGAGGACCCATGACCACAACTGAGATGGAGCGTTCTGACAATGGGCAGTACGCTTTGCTCTGGGATTGCAACTTCATTGTGCCCTGCGCAGATTAAAGCCACCCCATGCCAGACCCAGCAAAGCAGCCCTGAAGTATAACCATGGGCCCTCTAAGTTTCACAGGAGGTAGTGTTCTTTTCTTTGAAAGCTTAATTTGTTTCATCTTTGAAAATAGAACTGATGTGACTTGCCAAAAAAAAGCTTTAGTTTTGTCTCATCTGTCCAAAGGACATTATCCATGAAGCATTGAGGCTTGTCAATACGAATTCTAGCAAATTCCTGGCTTTTTTTTCTCTCTGGGCCACATTAAGTGTGGTGCAAGCAATGATACCAAACAGCAGACTGACTACTTTTCTGCGTGACACTAATTACAGAAAACAGTTAGTTAGAAATGTTACTATGATCCAATCATTTATAACTTTTTCTCGGGTACCAACAAACATGTCCAGGCCATCTCAGTATATCTTTGTACAAAATGCAATTTAATAAGTTATCTCTTTTCACACTTTCGTTGCTTTACTCTATGGCATACCAAAGGCTTGCAGAAATACATGAGAGGATTGCTTTTTAGGAGGAATGAAGCATTGTTTCAAGGAGCTGAAGGGTACCAAACAAATCTGTGCACATCTGTAGTTAGCTGTTTTACTCCTATCACTAGCACATAGGAACACTCAGATCAGCAAATATTTTCAATGGCACAGTTTGAGAACAGCTTGAATTATGCATCACATAAGTTCCATGCCTCTTATATAGTGTTAAAAGTATAAAAAGTTGACTGGGGAGTTTGTTATACTTATTAGTGATGTTACACAAATGACAAGCAGTCAATATATATCTTACATTAGTGTTGGTACATGATCTATGTTCTGTGCTATTTCTGAAAAGATTTCTGCCAAATCTACAGGTCCTACATTTTTAGATGAACAAAAACCGCAAATAAATAAATGTATTCGTACAATAATAGTAGAAAATAAAGTTTCTTGATGTTAGCTCGATATTTAAATGCGTGCACCATAGGGCTTAAAAAGAATGAAGCAAAAATGAAAAACAAATCACAGCAAACCATAACAGCCAATTTGATTTCAGTAAACAGTGGACAGATAAATTAAAGGATGACTTCTAACTGGTTGCCATAAAGAGCTGCAACAAAGTACTAACTGTACCTGCTTGATTCCTGTCTACTGAATATGTGAGATCTAAGGGAAATCTGGGCAATGTCTTATTATGGTTATACTACTGCTATAAAATATTATTGAATCCAACACAGATCATCAAACATATTTAAATATTAGTCAAAGATAACACACGTAAACACAACATGCAGTTTTTAAAGGAAGGTTTTTATTATTAAGGGAAAACAAAATCCAAACCCACATGGCCCTGTGTGAAAAAGAGGAAAAAAACAATGAAAAATCAGGAAGGGGCCAACACTTTTTCGCACACCTGTATATCTACATATCTATATAGATATCTAGCGATAGATAGATAGATATAAAAACACAGAGCCCCACAGCATAAAAACCCTTATGCATTATCTTTATTAATGGCTGGTACAGTCAGTCTAACTTAAAGGGCATGTACAGTCCAAAAGGATTTGTTTCTAGTTTTTGGAAGGGATGTAGAGCAGTTCCTATTCATAATTAGGGACACAGTAAACATACTATGTCCTTAACTATTTACAAACAGTCAGCGATCACTACTGCTGACTGCTTGTACCCGCTCTCCATCCAGACCTTCTTTTGCAGCCCACAAAGCATTGGAAAATTGCATCTCTATCCACTGCAACTCTGTGAACTACCTCTGCAGCTCCATCCTTTATTGCCACTGTCACATTGCCCTTAGCAATTCAAAATAAAATAAGGTGACCAACTCAGTAAAGCAATTCACCTACACTGCAGCGCACCACAATGGACAGTAACATTGAATTCCCAAAAAGAACAGCTGCATTTTCCTGTGCACTAGTGTGTGTTGTCATGTCCAACAGATTGCAGACAACGCGGTTTATGGTACATTCTAGTAACCAGAAATTCTTGCATGACGGTGTCTGTGAAAATACTTCTATACAGGCTGATATGGGAGGTGGATGCAGGGGCAGCATACAGGTAAGCGGAGCAGTGCTGAAGATGGAGCCATGACCATTTTAGGCCTTGAGCTTTTTGGACATAGTAGAAAAAGACAGTTAATTTAGATGTGGCCCTTCACTCGACCCGTGGATACAAATGTGGCCTTGAGTCCTTTTAAGTTGGACAACACTGCTCTAGAGTAAGGACATCTTGAAGGGAAGATAAGTAGAGTCAGGCATTCTGGTCAGTGACTCTACCAGTCTACCTAGTCTGCCAATTGAATGTTCCGTTGGCAGTTGAGACAATACTTGAACTTAATATTTACATATTTTTCTCTGTACAGGTTTTCTAGGAATATGTATTGTGATCACCTCTGGGTCCCACAATGACGATGAGGGCTGTAATGGAGGTGACTTTACTTACAAAATGCATTTTTAAAAATGTTTCCCCTTTACATACATTTTAATATCTACTGTAAATCATGCCAAATTAATGCAATAATGTTTTCTCAATGGAAGACAGTGATTCTTACACCAGGACTGACATAGTAGAGATTCAATTTATTCTATCTATCTAGAAAACTATAAAAGGAAACTTAAAGAAATGTTCAATTTCTGAAATAGTTTTTGAAGAGTCAGATTAAGGTCATTCTTCCAATGTGAAAACACACACAGGGAAATAGAGGGAATTGGAAATACAAACACAATCAAGCACTATGAAGTTTCCTGAGGAGATCCATCATTGTCAGAACCCCTTTACTATATGAATATCGTATGACCAGAAAAAGGATTGCTGACTGCAGGAGATATTGTTTTCTTCACATAAATATTAACCTGTGCGTTTCTTGTGAGAAAAGACATAATGTACACAATATTTCAGCACTAAAATGTTACAATAAGCATTAATCAATCTTTGACAATAATTAACATGGTTATGTTTGGTTTCAGCTTTTTAAATAAACTAGGAAAAAAACAACAAAAGCAAATCTGAAACATTCTGAGAATAATTAGCTTTTGGAAAGTATGTTCCTATACACACAGTAAGCTCATTTAGGAGTATATGAAGTATAGATATGGGGGAAGACAGCATAGATGTTGTATTATTGACTGTTATTAGCAGATGGGACATACAGCTTGCAGTAAGCCAATAAGCAAGCAGTATTAGATTAGCTAACACTATATTTTCTTATTTATATACAAATATAGAAAAATAAATCCCAAAATAAATCTTGATTTCCAGATAGTAATAATACTCTGTTGAAGAGTTTCTAAGTCAGAGAGTAATAAAACTTCAAGCTATAATGGCTTAATATGGCAAGTAAAGGTTAAAAGTAAATGCAGAGCAATGCTTGTGTAACACAAAAAGAACTTCTGCAAAAGATTTCCATGTAAAATATAGTCTGCTGAATTTATTGAACAAGACCAAACCAAGGGCAACGTTATTTACAGATGCTTAGTTTAAAGAGAAGGGATTAAAAAAAAAAAAAAAAGTGTCTATGACACTCTTTAGAATTTCGTTGTGCATCTGCATGACAAATGTTGTGCTTGTTCCAGATTCAAGTACCTGTTGGAAACAGGTGCCTGAATCTAGTGCAACCCTTGCCATTTGTGGTACGGAGGTGCACCGAGACCATACCAGATTCTCTGTCCTCAGTGCAGCTCACCACCACACACAGCTGCTGCACCTGTTGCCCAGCAGCTGAGGAGTCTTACTTCTGGGTGGGTGAAGCCTGATGGGAAAGCTGAGGGACAAGTTCCCCATCTGGTCTGCTCCCCTAGTAATTGACAGCAGGCAGCGGACAAATTCCATAGCCAATAGACAGCCTCAATCACTAGAAGAGTGGCCCTGATGAGGAACTAGTCCCTCAACATCCCCATTAGGCTCTGTGTCACTGGTTATTGAGGAAGTTGTTGGCTAGACATGTGCACCGGCAAAAAAATTAGTTTTGTTTCGATTAGGATTTTTCATTATTTGTTTTTTCAGGTTTCCGAAAGTCAATTCATTTCCGGATTCGAATTTGGACAAAAATCGTGAGTGGTAGTGTGTACAAATGTTCATTCCAGACACATTTACATTGCAGCAAACTAACAGACAAAAGGGGAAAAAAATACTTTTTTTTATTTTTATTTCTGTAACAGTCCGCAGGAGAAAAAAATAAAACAAATAAAAAACAACCCTGACCCGGTGGTTGTGGGTGTCTGTGGGCAGGGGGGCTTATTTGCATAGGGGTACCCCTTTAACAGGGCACCTAGAGTGTGAGCTTTCTGAAAAGAGATAACAGAGTGGCAAACTCAGTAATGTTGTGCTGCTCCTTCTTTGACCAATCTCAGGCTGGAATGGCTCCTAGACTAGGCTATTTTGCTAAGCATTAGTATGGTCTGCAGAATTCAAAATCTAGGGATGCACCGATAACGGTATTTCGATATCGAGTACCGCTGTTTTTTTTGTACTTGCCGATACCGAATACCAATACCGGAAGTCCCATTAAGGAAGCCAGGCGGCGTGTAATGACTCGTCACCTGGCTTCCTGATTAGCCGGAAACCCGGGCGGCGTGTAAAGACTCGCCACCCGGGTTCTTGATTAGCAGGGAAGCCGTCCCCATGCTTCTCATCACTATGTAACGAGAAAGCATGAAGCCGGCTATCTGGCCAAACAGAAAGCCAGGTGCCATGTAATGACGCAGAGCCCGTCTTCCTGATTGGCCAGGAACCTCATGACGAGGGAGCATGAAGCCGACTTCCCGTCCTCTCAGAAAGCTGGGCACCACGTCATTACCACCCGGCTTCCTGATTGGCCAGCTTCTCAACCAATCAGGAAGTCGGGCAGCGAGTCATTACACGCTGCCCGGCTTGCTGATTGGCTGGGAAGGCGGCTCCATGCTCTCTCGTCACAAGTGACGAAGGAGCATGGAGCCGCCTTCCCGGCCAATCAGGAAGCCGGGCACCTTTTAATGACGTGCTGCCTGGCTTCCTGATACCAGAAGTATTGGGCTAGGCATCTGAGCATTTGGACGAGTACTCGCCCAAATACTCGGCCTTGGCACCGATACTACTATCGATTTCGGTGCATCCCTAACAAAATCCATATTGAAATTTCCATATTTGTATTTCGGCTTTACATAGCTGTTTGTCTAGTGTACATATTTATAGATGTAACATAAAAGTCTAAAAATATTTATATTGGGTTGTCTGTAGAAATGTTTCGGGAAGCCAAAACTTTTGTCATTTGTCCACAGAATTGGTCTAAAAAGCAGCACTAGGCTGAGTACAGTGATTGATACCTTGTCTGTTTAGGCATCAAACTGTGGAAGTGAAATATACTGGGGCCGAGTAGGCATTTTTCACCCTGGTGTGTACCGTCTCTCCAAGCGGGTTCAGAGGAAATTTCTATAGAGTCCTATTGTCTGGCACAGAAATACACATCACAACAGCTATGAGTGTTCAGGAATGATTTTCTTTGATAGTTTTAATGCATGTTGTGACATGCTGTGACCTTCTATCCATTATGCAACTTAAATCAAAAAGCTAAGGGCGTGATTTATTAAAGAGTAAATTCTACCCCAGCCTGGGTTAACTTCAAATAGCCAGTGGGGATCAGGAAAATAATTGTTTTCCTTTTTTAACCAACACTGTTTGGATATATTAAGCGAACATTGGCCAGGCTAACATGGCTCTGGAACGAGGTTATACCACCAGGTGATCTGGAGTCACACGTGGCTCTCAGCCTTCTGATGTTGTCTGTGGCAGATTTACACATCCTAAAAGCATCCATTTTCTAGAAAGTGTTGCACATTATTTAAAAAAATCAAATCAGTCATGTTTTGCATTATTGGTTTGGCTCACAAACTGAAACAAGTTGAGCACCTCCAGGAATATAAAATCCAGGTCCTATGCTACTAACAGAATTCTTTTGTCACAACAGTTTTTTCATTGAATCCAATTTGTGCATTGGCTTGCTGAGCAAAATAATTATGCACCAGGAGGGGAATTGATCAAAACTGGAGTAGACAAAATCTGGAGCAGTTGCCCAGGGCAACCAATCATCATCTCTGTTCAGTTAAGATGACTATAAAAGAGAAAAGCTGATTGGTTGCCATGCACAGCTGCTCCAGATTTTGACTGCTCCAGTTTTGATAAATTGGCCTCCATGTATTAAATGGAGACAAAGCTAATAATGGCTTGGGACATTTAGGAAGTGTGTGCTTCATCCATCAAAGTGCTCTTTAATAGTGTTATCAATGACGTATAATCATCACAAGCTACACTATAGAGTGGCTGTAAAAATTCTATAACACATGACTACAGAACTGCACAAAATTTGGAAGGTTTCCTTCCATCACTTTGTCAGGGTTTATGCAGCTTTACAGTGCCGCGTTTGCCTTCTATAATTATTTGAATTACTCTCCTGCCATCTAGTGATCAAACTGTAGAATGCATGAAACGGTTACACTGGCACGAGGAAATACTAGGGCTATCATAATTGAAAATACTTTGTTTTGACTGTTAGGCCTCATTCACACTGCCGCGCATATACGCGCGTACATACGTATTGCAACATATGCAAATAAATGGCTCCATACATACAGCCGCGTATGGAGCCGTACATATGCGCAAAAACAGAATGGAACAGAGATGCGTCTGGGCAGCGTATCTCTACGTTTTTACGTGCACATACGCGTGTTTACGCGTACATACACGTGTTTACGCGCTTATACGCGCACACATGTGTACAGCACATTCAAATTCCATTACGAGTGATGCATTCTGGGATTGCATATAGTGCACGCATATACGCATAGACGCTCGTATATATACACGCATAGACGCGTATATACAATTTTGCTTCCCAGGTTGTTATGCTGATTACCTGGCTTGGGTACTTTCTGAGGCTCTGACCTGCAGCAAGTTGTCATATGAGGAAAGTGAAGGAAAAGGCAGAATTCCTTATTTGCATTCTTGTTTTTAGTTAGAGACCCAGGCTATTGAAGACAGAGGGTCAGTGTGGCAGCCAGGCAAGTAGCATTTGCAGAAGTCAACATTGTCAGCCTTTATGCTTTTCTCAAGAATTGTTTCCTTTCAGTACTTTAAAGTAGATCTTCAGTGAAAAGTGTCCTTTTTCTAGCACTGTAACCAACCAACAATCTAGTTCATTAATAACAAACTTGGCATGCTAAAAAAACAATTTGAATGACCATCAAGCTATGCCCCTGCGGTCCAAACACCCTCAAACCGTCAACCCAGATTGGTATAATACATAGTAACATTTAGCCCCCCTTGGAGGCCAGGCAGTACAACATGCAGACCCCCCCAAACTGTGCATTGCTTTAAAAAAATAAAGCAGTGCATGCATTTTAACCACAATACGGTATTGCAGTACTGCACTGCAATGGACAGCCTCTGGGAGGTGTGTTGCGGTGCCATTTAATTAAATGGCAACACACCTAGCACACAGTATCACACACTAGGTGCCCTGTGCGATAGTGTGCACTAAACGCATGGTACTGCGCACTTCGTGCAATGCTGCAGTGTGGAGGAGGCTGTGGGAAGTAAGGTTTACTCTACTTAACTCCATCTGTACTGTGCTGGCAGATCTCATCATCAGTTGTAAACTAGATTTGAACACGGTCTGTCCTAACAAAGGGTTAAAACCTTAGAAGAATTGTATGTTAATGAGAGAAAGCTCAGTTTGTCACTCTGCTTTCACTTTCTGGAATCTGCACAAAGGCCTACAACAAAAGGAACTTCTGAAAGGTAAGAAATATATAGTTAGGTATGCTGTGTGAATGGGAACACACAACAAACAGAGGGGTTGTCTCAAAATTGACTACAAAACACAATATACACTAAACTGGCTTGCCGATTTGAGCTGGACTTGGGTACAACTAAAAACAATCTGCACTTATAGTTTATATGACTCTGATAGGAGAGACTGTAGTCATTTTAGTAATTTCTAGTCATAGTGCTGGCAAAATGTACGTACATATGTTAACAGGATAGGTGGGAACAGGAAGGTTTGATAAAGCGATCTATTTTAAACTTGTAACAGCTAACAAACTACAGAATAGTTGTCGGAGTCTCAGTGGAAACCAGTAGAACAACATTTTGAACCAGGCATGAGCACATGCTACAATTTCTTGGCAAGAGATCTGTCTGGGAACGGACCCAGAAAATACCTTTGATTCAGCAGTCAGCATCCAATGTCAACTACCAGAACACAGGTCCAGCAAGACTTAATCAAACCCCACAATGTGATGTGTTGTTTCACCAATGACATTCTCCTCGTCACTGATTATCATTGTCCTAAAATGATTTCCCATCTCATTTATGAATCTAAAGCACCTTTCACAATGCTCCAAGGACATTCAAAGATTGAGATTTTTTTTAAACATCCTTATTTTGGTTGGTTTTACTCCAGAACTTTATCCCGGACTTGTGTTGATAGCTTATTGGTCTTCATGATGCTGTTTGTTTAGATACATTCGCTAATATAACTCCAGAGACAGGTGTCCTAATTCTGAGACGATGTGGATAAAGGCATAGGAACACACAAGGGATCCCGCACATCCCAATGGCAGCTGAGAATGCCTTTGCCTCCTCAGTTGAACTGTGGAGAGAAAACGTCTGCAGCTGCAGATCGGCCGGTATGCGGTGGCTGGATCTGCGCTTTACCTGCCGGCAGCGACCCCACCTTATGCGGCGCCCGTCACCGTGGCACTAGTTTCAGCCCTGGGTGACGGGCCCCCTGAAGGCCGCGGGCCCTCGGGCCGTGCCCGACGGACCGAATGGTCAGTCCGCCCCTGATCCTGGGTGTCGTGCGGTGTAGTGCAGGTGTGAACCTAGCCTAACAGATGACAATCAATTGAAAAAAGCCTTAAAGAAAACTAATGCAGCCACCACATTAAAAAAAACTGGTAAGCTACAATACGATTGTATTTGCAGAAGCACTATGATGTGCCTTCTTAATAGAATTTGCAAATGTATGCCAAGTAAAAGGTGCCCATAGATATACGAGACCAGTAGACATACATTTACAAACCAAACACTTTCCTCTATAAACCCCTCTTAATTATTTTGGTGGGGGGCCCTATAATGATCAGGCAGGGTTTCATACTCATCCAATACACCCTGCAGAATACTCACTCTGGCCAGGCTGCAGCAGAACCAGCAGTACACCATCTTTGCTGCAGCTCATCACTCATAAAATACACGTTTTGGATTGTTCAATTCCAAAAAAATGTTTTTTGTTCTCAAACGACTGCATGGCATTTACACTTATTTATGTAGTGCCAATTGCTTTTCATTTGTTTCATCTTACTTGTTTTCATTTTGATGTGAAGTAATGAAAATGAATAGGGCTGCAGCTGTCATTACTGTAGTCAGTCAATATCACACTTTGAGGTCAAGGGTCACAGCTGGTGTCAGGTCAAGGATCAAGCATCAGGTGCACAGATGCAGCCACATGTATTTACCCATACCTATATTAGGCCTTTCTTTCCCCCCTAGAATTTACAACCAATTGAAAGTCAAGTGGAGCTAGAACAAATCTGTTTCTTTTCTTTTTTTATTGCTTATCGATATTAATCTCCATTACTCTGTTTTAGCATGCAGCTGCAGGGCTTTATATGACATTAGTTAGCATTTGGTGTACTGGTGAGCACACTTTTTATGGTGTAATAAATACTGGATTGTTATATTGGCTAAGCAATGCTTGAAAATATGTTTTTTTTGTCACAGCTATGAATTATTGTCCAGACTTTACTAATTCTGAGTTTTGACAAAGTCGCGCAATCGAGGAAACAATGAACAGACTTTTACACTACAGCCTAAACCTAGTCATAATCTGAAGAACTACCCAAAACTGATGTAGTAGCCAACCACCACTACTACTACTACATATAATGCAAAAGTATGCTGGAATAGAATAATAATGTTTAATATAACACTGATATAGCGCCTGCGCTTTAAACCAGTGGTGGGCAACCTACTAGATGCATAGGGCTTTAACAGTGGCCTCTAACAGCCCCAGGGGGCCGCACATAATATTCAGTATATGTTAAGGTGCCTACACACCTTACAATTTATCTGCAGATTTTCTGTGGTCAGATGGATAAGGTGCAACATATTCCTCCATCTACATTAAACTGTGTGGATGGAGGAATCTCCACCTGGGCCAATCTGTTGCACTTTTTCCATCTGACCACAGAAAATCTGCAGATAAATTGTAAGGTGTGTGGGCACCTTAACACTACATAGGATTGTCAGACACTGCTGCATAGAGACTGGGGACATGCTAAAAGTGTTGTTGGAGACTGGGCTCATGCTGCAGGAGACAGAGACTGCTAGAGATAATTGCCATTATAACCCCTCTACAAATCAATGCTCCCACTACTGGCTGCTGGGGCTCAAGTCATTACAAAAGGGAGTGCAGGTTGGACAGCAGGACTTTATGCACTGTTGTACACATGCATTCACCTCATTTGACTTTCACACATTTTTAGTTTTATAATCTGTAATTAAATCCAAGGGGAAGAAAAAAAAAAAAAAAAGAAGTAGTATACGTCAAAGAAAGATATAGTAGCAGGACAGTCATTTACAGAATTTGAAAGTACTCATGGACACCTTTGGGGCCCTTCCTGTAATTAAATAGAACTCTTGCTGCGACAATAAATTAGGTCTGATCCACCCAAAAACTGAATGGGGGAAAGTGGAAGTTGTGTTGTACACAGTACCGTCCTAATTTTTCCAAAATTCGTAAGTCTGCTACAAAACGTGTAGGATTTAAATCTGATGTCATGCTACAGAAAGAGATCGCTTTTTAAAAAGCCAGACCAGAATGAACCCAGAACACAGCTCAGCACTAGGCACAACACAGACCATCATAAATCCCATAAAAACATTGCAGGATTTGGAGTCTGTTCATGATCGCCATAATCAGTCAGGCTGAGGTTTGTGACATATACTGACATACAGATGACCTGCCAAGCATTAAGTAGCAATACATTAATAACAAGTGTTTAGAGTTAGACAAATGTATACGAGAACAACAATCAGCTCAATACCAAACATGCCTATGCTATAATGTACAGAAGGCAAATGGGACACATTAAATCTTATAAGTGATATATGCTTTCTATTTATATCATGTTTAATCTTTATCAAATTGTGATTACATTATATTTCATAATATGTTGGCTGTCAGATTGTTAAACTGCACCGTCTGGTAATAAGAATAAAGATCAAATACTTGGCAATAAGGGAGTGTAAACTGAAGTATCATAAAACACTTGAGCTCTCCAGCACACCCATCAGCTCTTCTGATTTTGGTGGGATTTGCTTAGCAACACCAACTAGAGGGTCAACAAATAGCTGCAGCACCAAAATGATAGCCAAAGTCCATTCATGAGAGCGGATGACCCCATTACATCAGATCGGACATACTCGGCAAAGTTGTAATGTTTTTCCTGTCAATATTTTTCTTGCACGGTTTTTCTTCCTTTCGTTAAAAAATACAAAAATAATTAAGCTTGAACCTAACTGCTCTAAATAAAAAGGCATTAAAAATGATGTCTGTCTCTATGATGAAAGCTACCCTATTTTAGTCTCCCCACTATGTATTGTTAAAGGAGAACTATGGGGTCGGAGGCTGTCCTAATGGTCACGGGAGAACATAAACTAGCGTCCTCTCGTGACCTAAAGCTCGCGGTATACTGAGACGCCGCAGCAGGAACAGATCCCGACAATGCCGTCGAGATCCACCCAGCTGCGGGATTGACAGCTGGCTCTGCCTATCCAGAATTAGAGCCAGCTGTGTCCGCCTCCTCCCGCCAGTGAGCACTGGAGGATCGGACAAGGGGGGGGGATCCCTGCAGGGAGCCATGAGTGACAGTCACGGCTCTCTGCAGGGATAGATTAAGTGAGTGAGCAACGGTATGTGTTCGCTCACTTCCCGATCTACTGAGCCGACCTGTGACAGTTTCATTGTCACGGGTCGGTTCAGATTATGAGGCTGAGTGAAAATCACTCGCCTCATAATTCTCCTTTAAGGAGGGGGTTATGCAAAATTATTTTATCTAGTTAGTTTAACTAATTAACCCTGTCTGTACTGTGCAGGCAGATCTCATCAGTTGTAAACTATATTTGAGTATCATCCATCCTAACAAAAGGTTAAAGTCTTCAAGGCATTGTGTGGTCATGAGAGGAAGCTCAGTTTGACACTCAAACTGCCCAGAGTAGCTTAGAATCTGCATAAAGGCTTACATCAAATAAATCTCTGTAAGAAATATTTTTTTTTAAATCATTTTCAGGTATGCTGTGGGAATAGGAACACATAAGTGAGATTTTCTCATATTTGAGTGCATAGCAAAGCCTGTGAACAATGTCTTTGTTAAAGCACAAGGGTTAACTGCAGAGTTAACCAACAATCACTTTAAAGGAAACAAAGGGGGCGCCTTTCCTGGTGCAGATCAAATTTATTTTCAATAATCATAGGTTAAACGAAAAAATACTCACAAACGAGGATAGATTAGAGTCATATGTAAAGGCTGTCAGGCAGATAAACGACCGCTGGAGAGATCCAGTGTGCTAGTAGCGTTGACACACCCTTTGATTAGGAAAGGGTGCCAGGCACCCTTTCCTAATGGCTGGTTTATCCCGCCCCCATAAAGCCTGTATGACGGACACCAGCTATGGCCGCGTCACTACTATTTACCACCCATTCTCTTACGAGCCCTGTGCGCTTGGCTGAGATTGGCCAGATGCATCTGTAAATTGGAGACAGGGAGGTTGACACTATGTTCTGATGAAGGGGGCGTGCCCCGGAAACGCGTCAACGCTACTAGCACACTGGATCTCTCCAGCGGTCGTTTATCTGCCTGACAGCCTTTACATATGACTGTAATCTATCCTCGTTTGTGAGTATTTTTTCATTTAACCTATGATTATTGAAAATAAATTTGATCTGCACCAGGAAAGGCGCCCCCTTTGTTTCCTTTCCAGATTCCCAAGCGTTCCCAGCTTTATTGGGGGGCAGCTTCCTGCAGTTTGTCCCAAAGATATTCCCAGTGAGGAGAGATTTTTTTTCGGCGCTTCATTGTTGCAGTTCT
>NW_017308004.1:126830-128141 GCF_000935625.1 Nanorana parkeri
TTTTTTTTTTCCATCTTCTGCAGACTGCCTGCAGGTTCCCCCCAATTCAAAAAAAAGCCTGAGGTTCCCCCCAATTCATACCAGACCCTTTAGGTCTGGTAGGAATGTTAGGAGAATGCCAATTCAAAAGCAAAGAAAAAAAAAAAACTTTAAATATCAGTTGACTTGGCTGAGATTTGAACCTAGGACGTTAGCAATGGGAATCCTTTGCTCTAACCGCTACACTATAGCCTCTGTACTTTAAGCCTAGATGTGTTGTAGAGGTAAAATGGTGTCAATGGTGCAACGAAATTCGTCCAATAACAAATTTCGGGAAATCGGGAATTTCGGATTCGTTTGCATTCGTCTTAGCTGTAATTCGGAATTCGGATGCATCCGAATCTCCGAAAATTCGTCCAAAACGAATTTCGGAACGAACCGAATCGCACATGTCTAGTGCTTAGTGTTGTACTGCAAGCTGGAAAATCTAATCTATAGGCTATGAACACAATCATACCATTCTGGTTGCAGCAAAGGAATCTGAGACTGCCACCCTGGTCTCCCAATATCTATATTACACTAAGAAATAATGCATTAACGGTCTTATTTTTCCCATACCTGCAAGGATTCTGTACAATAGCCCTGGTTCAAACAGATGGGACAGTACAAATTTCAACAGAAAGGTCCATTCCTATGTTTTAAATTCCTTGATTTCCTGTATCCATATCTGTCCTACATACCCTTTTCCCACATTAGATCTTCCTTACTTCACACACCAAATAGCGATATACGCAAGATATGAAATTTGCACAGGTGATCCACCTACGAATTAGTTGATTTCTACAGAAGTCCCTCATCTTAAGTGACCACAAGGCTATTACAATAACTGCCAAATCAAAACAGAAACATCTACTTTGCAGACAGTTTGCATAAAAGATGTTCTGCTGCTCTTGTACATAGTCTGTTAATTATAACATGCATATCCATTCACACCATATGCCATTCTAAGTAGTACTTTTTTTTTTTTTTAAACACAAACTGCATGGTACTTTAAAATTCCTTCTAGGTCAATGGGGCCTGTTCTCACCAAGAACACATTGCAGCACATTTTGCACGTTACATCATTATCTGGAAATGAATGCTAAAAATTGTAAAATTTGTTATAGTGGAACTACATACATTTTAAGTCCCATCTAGTGTGAAACATCCTTGAGTTTACCCTAATGGAAATTGTGTCTATAGAACAGGGGTGGCAAACACAAGGCCCTCGGTCCAAATCCGGCCCGCTGGGCCTTGTAATGTGGCCCGCACAGCGCTGCCTGCTGTCAGGAT
>NW_017308004.1:131149-222021 GCF_000935625.1 Nanorana parkeri
GTTGGGATTTCAGCAAGTGAGCGGCGCGGCCAGTCTGAGCAAGCATTACATATTCCCCTTACTGTGCCGCCCTGTCTCCGCCTCCTCTCTTTCTGCAGCCATGACGGCTTACAATGCCGCTCTGGTGCCCGCCTCCACCTCCCCAGTCCTTCCAGCCAGCGATGCCGGCTTTTTTGCATGCCACTGAATGTTCATAGTGGCAGAGATTGCTGGCAGTTTTTTTGGGCAGTTTTTTTCCCCCATCCAGCGGGCTGCGTTCTGTGCCTCTTCTTAATAAACTGTGTGCTGCTATTTTAAAGTTTATCGTAAAAAAAAAAAAAAAGCAAAGTACTGATAACACAGGAGATCCACCCACAGAGGGATGGTACCACTATAGCCCAATAAAAAAAAAGGTACTATAGCCCAATACAAAGGGAGGGAGCCGCCTATACAGGGAGGTACCAGAGCTGGTCCAGGTAGGAAGGTAGGGGAGAGTACAGATGTGAGCAATTTTTAGGTGCAATCCTGACCCCTGCACTGTGTACGTAGCGTACTTTTGATGGTGGGAGGGCTCTTGACATCTGCTGTATTGGGAGGGGGGTGCTCTGGATGTCTGCTTATAATTATGAGAATAATTTAATTCCATGCCAGTTGAAAAGGAGGGTTGCAGACTGCTGGTATCGTCCACAGGAGAACTTTATTGAGGGCACCATGGTGTTCGGTCTGAGCAGTCTCCAATAATTTTCTTGTGGATGTTACCAGTGATGTGTGACCCTCTTTTTCAAATTTACATCACCTGCTACAGAAGTGTGAGTGGGCTCCATGCTGGTCTGCACCTGCCCTTTACAGCACTGCAATGGTTACATACTATGGCAGGGGGAGCAGTAAACTTCGGATATACTGACCAATTCCATATCACTTTATCAATTCCATATCACCAGTAGCAACTGAATGCAGAGGCAACTATTTATGATAATAAAGAGTAGATGCATACTCCTATACAACCGGCCCTTTGAGGGTAACCATACTGCTGATGCGGCCCCCGATGAATTTGAGTTTGCCACCCCTGCTATAGAAGAATAATCTGCCACCAACATGTCTGTTGAAAGACATTTTAGATCTTGTGCAATGGGCCTGGGTTACCTACATAATGTAATTTAGATCTGGAAGGCTCACATAACAAGGTCATCTAAATTAGTCCAAATGCTTCTATAATCCTGTTACATAATCTTTTAAATACAGTGCAGTTATCACCTAGTGGATACATTAGATAGACATTACAAAAAGCACAAGAAAAGTAATGTTTTAGTAACAAAGCCTATAGCCTGAAAAATACCTGGGATCCTTGGCCAGTGTAATGATTGCAGTTGTGACCATGGGTATTACAGCACATTTCCCAAATTAAGGGCAATCAAAATCTCAACTGTACTTTCAGTCAGCAATATTAGAGTAACAGGAGACACAGCAAAGAAGCACAAATGAAGTGTCTAATGTAATACCAAAGTTATAATTTTATCATCAGTTTATTTATCCCTTTAGGTACATGTTCAGAAAGTAGATTTAAACACTTGCACATAAACAAACGTTAGGTTAGTCCATTCTGATAACAGAAACAAAGAAAACTGACCTTGCATGACCAGCCTTCTCTCAGAAGATACTAGGTTTTTACATTACACAATGGTTTAGCTATTATGAAAGCTTTACCAAAGAACGTTCATTCTCAAATGAGGAACTTTCATATTGCATATTCAGTTCTGAACTAAGCCAAAACAGTTGTAGAAAAACACACATACACCACCAGCTTTTATAGGATATTTTTTATTTAACAGGTTAGTATTGTGGCTCCATTTGCAAGCAGTTATTGCTAAATACAGAATACAGAACTTCACATTGTCAAGATTTACATGTCACGAGACTCAGCAGGCTGGTACTAGCCTGGGTGTCAAACAGATGTACTGATGATCAGCTACTGCGGTAGAGAAGTTTGCTCTGTAAAATGAACCATTTCCATGTGTTTCAGTGACACAGATTAATATAGATCGTGTTACATTTGTGCTGCGTTTACCTCACTGGAAAGTGAACAGAAAATCAAAAAGGCACTGCCCTAGGATTTAGTGATCCATGTGTGGAGTATGCCTAGGAGTGTTACCTGGCCAAAAGAAGATCGCACAGGCCACACGAAAATGCTGGAAAGTTTCTCACCCTGCAGTGAAAACAACAGAGCACATCACTAGAGCACAGATAACACCACTATGTAGTAAACTAGGGATGCACCGATACCAAGTACCGTACAAGTACAGATACTTCTGAGCTCCAAGACTAGACTAGAGAAAAATTCAAAAGTTAGGAGGCAGCTGTCATTTGTAAGGAGCATACAGAGCTCCTGGGATTTGTACATCTCTGTTTTAATGTAAGGTTGTGTTTCTATAAATAAAAAGGGATGCACTGATACCATTTTTGCGAGTACTATTACTGATACTTGCCCAAGTACTTACAAATACAAGTACTGATATATTTTTGTTTATTGTCATGTGACAGTTTTCATAAAACAGTATCAACTAATGATTTCAGGACAGTGGTGGAGCGCCAGAGCCAGGTCCCAGCTGCAACCCTGGTAGTTCTCATGAAAATGCCAAGTATCGGCACTGGTACTCGAAAAGTATTGGTGCATCCCTACAGTAAACTGTATTAGACAATAGCCACTGAAACAAAGTTTATTTCTCCATAGAAATAAAAATATGTATGTTACATATTAAAAAGGAAAGAAAAAGAATGAAAAGGAACAGGTTTAGTCACAATACATAGCATTTCATAAATGCAAGCAACCTTTATAAAAGAATACAAAAACAAAATCCGAATATTCTTGAAGAATTTAGAAAAACAGTTCTTAACATGTACCTGTCAGAGCAACTCTGTGGTACAAACATACATTTAGCAACATATCCAATCTCAAAAAACTAGTTTTAGGCCATTTTGCACCTTAAAGCAGACCATTACCCACTTCTCACCAAAAAAAAAAATAATCACATCAGTGTACAGTTCTGCATGCTGGTATGAAATCTTACATTCAGTAGTTAAACCTTTTTCTTTTAGTACAATTATTGTTTTTCTACTTCCTGGTCCTCTTAGGCATTAGTAATGTATTCGTGCCCAAGCAATGCATCCTAAGGTTACATCAGCAGAGCATTTTTTTCCTCCGAGATGTGCATGGTCACATGTCCTAGTCACGTGCTAGAGCTTCAGGAAGTAAAGGGAGATGTATTAATCTGCCCTTAGTATAAAATGGCCACTGTGAAGAATGTGGAAGAAAAGAAAAATTAAGGTATGCAAAGAATAAAAAGCTGGCAATTATCTATAAGTTTAGGTTTGTAGATTGTCAAGCATTTCTAAAAGGTGCCTCTGTTGTCATTGCAAAGATATGGGTAAAGTTCCTCTTTAGGTTAGTAAAATTACAAGCACCTTGTAAATAGATATTTTGCATTCTCTAAATTGTTCCAGGCTGGAAAAAAAATGCTGTTTTCATTGTGTATAAATCAGTCATAAATACGCTTTCAACCAAGTTGATTACATACAAAAATGAAAGGCAGGCCAAGGCTCACTAAATGGCTGCCTTTAGAATGTGAAGCTGAACAGTGCATTGGACACATCATGTTGTGCATTTTATGCAGCCTATTTGGCAGTCGGAACATAATAATCATAAAAGGTTTACACACCAATCTCTAAAGTAAATAAAAGACAAAATGCCTTAAAATCAATGACAAATAGAAGGTAATCACAGCACTATATTAGAAATGCATTTCAATTAACCCAAGTGCAATTTTACAAAATTTATTTTTACATGGAGACATATACAAAGAGAAAATATTTGAGACAATAACACAGAACAAAGCATGCAGATGAAGCAAGTCAGAGCTCCTAATCTACATATCTGTTTTAGGACAGTGACTTAGAAATACTTAAGCCACTGGACCAAAATAACAGCCAGGGAACAAGTATTTTCAGAAGGGACGGTCACCAATTGTCTCCATTACACATCTACAGTACAGGTTTCCTTTATGGACCCCATTTAATTGACAAGTGCTGGTTAGCAGAGCAAAGAAGTTGAACGCATAGGTTATTTTCCCATCGTGAAGTAGCATGTAACTAGCCTAAATAAAAGGATTAGTATACTTATATGTAAAAATTAACACCCTGCCCATGTTTACCCCGCAGCAGTAACTCAAAACACAGCAGCACAGGTCAGTCAACTGTGGCAATTATACTGAACCAGCAAAGTTTACTCAATCAATTCCACTTTCACCTAGAATAGTCCACATACCATATAGGAATCATTGTGATAATGGTTTCCTATGGTGTTAGTATCACAGACACAGAGATACAGTATGTTCAAATTGGTTGGTAGCCTTCCATGATTCCAACAGAATTTCCTCTGAAATAGCTTGAAACTGACAAAAGGAACAGTCATCTACCACTCAAATAATCAGATCCTGCTCAGATTCAACAGTCAGATCAATATTAAGAGGAAACTCCAGGTGCTGGCAAAAGGCTAGCTCTCACCTGTATGAATTTTTGTCCAAGAAGAGCCGCACTTAATGCTTCCTCCGAATAAATCGGAAAATGTTATATTAATCCATGACACAAGCTCCCCAGAATTAAAGAAGCTCTCTCCTCACAGGTTTCACCCACAGAGCTCAATCATAGGAATCTAAAGAATGGCATCTACCATTGCTTATTTCAGATTTAGTAAAATCAGACCTTTAATTCAGCAGATTTAAATAATAAAAAAAAAAAATTATACACACACACTGAGTGGCCAGTTTATTATGACCACCTGACTTTGTAGGCAAATTACCTATAATTTTGCGATGAAGTTGCTAGAGGGCCAGACCATTATAAATATGGAAGCAGGTTGTGTACCACAACAGTAGAAGTGATTTGTTTCTGAAGATATGGGTAAACAACACGATTTAACAGCCTTTGAACGTTGGATGATTGTTGGTGCGAGCCATGGAGCGAGTATCAGCAAAACAGCAGAATTTGTTCGTTAAAGTGTTTAAAGACTGGACTGTCAGCCGAAAATCTGGGTCTGAACGTGCAAATTGTGGCCGTCAGCGACTAGTCAATGTGACTCGTGGAGTTACAAGGCAGCCCAACGAAGTCATCTCGTGGCCCAACGAAGTAATTGCACAACTTTTATATGCAATCACTGCAAGAAAGCAATTACTCTAGCTCTCAATGAGACATCTGCACCTACCAACAGGTAGTATGGCCCACTTTTCTTGAGAAAACTGCTCAAGCTGTCTAAGGTTTGAAGGGTGCCTTCTACAGGCTGTATGTCTTAGCTCTTTCAATAGATGTTCAACAGGATTCAGATCAGGGCTCATAGCTGAAGTCTAAACATTGGACTATTCTGAATTTACCTTCTATTTTTAGGTGCTTTTAACCTGTGTGTTTGGGCCAGTATCCTGTTGGAGGACCCATGACTGTGACTGAGGTGCAACTTAATTGTGCCCTTAAATCAAGCCACCCCATGCCAGACCTACCGGTAGTAAAGCAGCCCCAAAGCATAACCAAGTGCCGCCCATGTTTCACAGCACGTAGTGTTCTTTCCTTTGAAAGCTTAATTTTTCTGCTGGAGGATCCATGACCTGAGACTCAGATCTTTCAGACACTGGGCAGTACGATTTGCTCCAAAATCAGAAAGCTGCTTTTTGTTCTCTAGCTCATGTTCACTGTTGCACACTACACCAGACAGAGTGACTACTTTTCTCCATTTAAATAGGTTGACTGTTTACAAGATTGAAGACGTATGTGACAAAAATTACAGAAACCGGTTTGAAATACCACTGTGATTTATAATCTTTTCTAGGGGTACCAACAATAATGTCCAGGCCATTTTAGAATATCTTTGTAGAATAAGCAATAAATGTATCCTCTGTTTACACTTTCTTGCTTCATTCTATGACATACCAAAACCATGCAGGTATACATGAGACTATTGCCCTTCATTTCATCACTTTTCAGGAGGAATGAAGCATGGTTTTATTGAACTGTAAAAAGGGTGTACAGGGTACAAGGCTATACAGGGTGCTTCCAAAATCTTTAGTTGGAGGATGCTGGACATTTTTATAGGAAAGCCCAGCAGTACCTTTTCACTTGTTTACTATTTCTGTCAAAACTAAAATATCCATATGGTCTACAGGAGCAGGCAGAGGAAGGAGAGTGATACATTTGAAGTATCTAAGAAATATTTGATATTTACCAAATATATTTGGTCCTGAACATAAAGAAAACATATACAAAAACAACAGTCATTCCTTTAAAAGGAAAAATTTGTTGCACAGTAACATAAGCAAATGCTGCCATTCTAACTGTGGGGCTAGGCAAGCTAGATCCCTGGGCAGGATGTCACTTGCAGTAAAGCTAGAAGTTCATCTTCACAGCCCTGAAAGCAGAGGTAGGGTGTAAGACCCCAAATGGCAGCTTCCTTTGCAGGTTTTTCATTATTTTTTTTTGCTTTAAAAAGACATTTGTACCTCTGTTTGTGACCCATTCCATTCATATTCTAAACCCCACTCCAAAGACATGTCAAAACATGGTACTGCATCTTGACAGTTTAGACACTATACTCTTGGGTTGGCCTTTGGTGACTTGCTATTGCTTACCACGAACTAAGGCAAAAATAAACTGGAACCACATGTGCATTTTGGCAAGATGTGCTACCATCGAAGTCCACAAAAATGCATGTGAAGTAACATGTCAACGCCCGTGAAAGTGTGTCAATGCACATTACATGCATTTTCACGTCTTAATACGAGCAGTGACCTGCAATGCAAAGTGCATAACACACACAGCAAGGTTTTTTTCCATTATTTAAAGTGATACAAACTCGGGAGTTAAACCTTAAAAATATATTGAAGTACCTCAACTATTACATAGTATTTGGGGTTGAATAAAGACATACGTCCATCGAGTCCAACCCATATAGGTCCACGCATCATCTCATTCTTAGGGATACTGGTATCCCGGATATTACGGTCCCTCAAGAAATTGTCCAAACGTTTCTTGAACAAATCTACACTCTTGGCTGAAATCACTGCCGATGGGGTCTCGCATCTAACTATTAAAAAGGAGAACTATGAGGTTAAGGCTTTTCCCCATAGCTCTCCTTAGGATAAACGGGAGAACACAAACTACCATTCTCCCGTCACCCTAAGCTCAGTATACTGAGACGCCACAGCTGAGAATCCAGCCACTCCCCTGTGACGGCAGAGAGCTGTGACAGGATCGAGAGGTGAGCGAATGCCGGTATGTGTTCGCTCACCTCTTGATCTCCTGAGCCAACCTGTGACAGTCTTTGTCACAGGTCAGCCAGAACTATGAGGGGAGTGAAAAGCATAGTTCTCCTTTAACAACAATCTATCCTATGTGTGTGTATCACTCGTCTGTAGATCCTCCAATCATCTCTGAATTCATACGGACAATGTCCTTCCTTCTGGAGGGGAGCTACTTTTGTTCCCCATGGTCCCTGTGTGTGTTGTAGGGCCTGTTCACATGAGATCAGGTCCTGATCAGGTGCGGATCTGCAGACTGATGCAGTGCGTTTTTGATGCGTTCCAGCTGGAGTGGGGCTGTTAGTATGTTAGCTGCAGTGCAGTTGGTTTCCTGACCATACAAAATGTGACATGCAGTATTTTTCTGTCGTAACCTGAAGGGACTGCGCACGTGAGAACTGTACCCAATAAAACACATAGGGATACATTTTGAGTGCAGCAGCGTACAGATCCGGTCAGCACAGAAAACGGACGTCGTGTGAACAGGCCTGTAAAGTAGCCACCGCTCCCGTGATGGACTACAATCCCAATACAAATTAGTAAACTAAACGTGAGATTGTAGTCCATCACGGGAGCGAGCTTGGAGTGGTGGTTACTTCACAACACACACAGAGACATTAGAAACTACATTTTTATTAATAGTTAGGATACTTTAATAAATCTTTAAAAATGTAACTCCTGAGTTTAGCGTCACTTTAAATAGAAAGCACATCTTACCAACATACAGAGGTGTGCTTACAAGCATATTTTACATGGAGTGCTCAGTAATAAAGCTGCAATTTTGATTTAAGCTTTAGTGCACAGTTTAGACTGTATAAGCAGGCCTTAATAATGGTTACACAAAATATTCTCCATAGTGTAAATACCTTTAAAATGAAAACTACAGTACATAGAAAGGATGAGCACCACAGGTTCTTATCAAGTCCAGGAAAAGTTTGTTTGTCTTGACAACAGGTCTGAAGACACAGCCAACATGTTTCAGGGGCTGACAAATCCCCTTTATCAGAGATTATGTGGTGACAGCTATTTGGGTACACTGGACACCAAGAGGTATAAAGCAAGGTTTGCAGGGAGCCAGTCTGACAGCCTGGATTCCTGTAATATACGTATATAATACTGGGATTACTCCTGGGCCCCCAGGGATACCCAAATTGACAAAGAGCTGCCAAAAAAGCACTTTTAGTTTATACCTAATCAATTGCTTTCTTATCAGTAGGTCCAGCCCTCCATGCTAAACATTGCAGATGGAGGAATCTTCACTACAAGCTATTGTACTCAGCAGCCGTGGCAGTTGCCTGAATACAGTGGCGCTGCTTAACAGTGACTTCATCTGATGGGATGCAATCAATATTTGGCTGATTAAATTTACACTTGGCTCTGTCCTTTTTTTAAATAAACTGTTGTCAATTTAGGCGGTACCCAAAGGGCCACTCACGGCTCCCATTTTAGCTGCTTCAGCAGGAATAGGAGGATATTTCCGACCATCTATGGCAAGTCTAACTGTACACACTCACTATACCCCTTCGGTCATCTCCAAATATCTGCTTGAGGAGTAAAGTCGACTAAACTTTAGATACAAGGTTCGCGTTAATATCAAGTAGATAAACAGCCTTTTCTTCTGTTCATATATCAAACAATTCACCTGCTATTCTACAGAAAGACCTGACGTCATCAACATAAAACAACTGTAGGCAAATATAAGTGGTTAAGCCTGCTCAAACATTTCGGAGCTGCCAGGACAAAAACAGGTTTTCAGGTGAACAGAATAAATAGCATTACATAAAACACCAGATCTAGAATGTTTACTTACAAATGTACACAGAGCAATTTCTTTTTACGCTGGCCCTTTACAATGTAAAATAAAACATATGTATAAAAATTGTATGTTCTACTACACTTACTGGATAAACAAGGTTTGGAACTCTTAAGGGCTTGCAATGTAAGCCTGTTTAAAAACGTATTCATAGCACTCCCAAAAAACAAACATTGATAAATGTCCAAAAATACTCTTACCTATAAAACACCCACTTAGAAATGAATATGGTTAGGTAGAACTTTACATGCAAACACTTTGTTACAGTAAGGCCCCTTTCGGACAGGCAATCCAAAAATCAGGTCCACCTGTCAGTTTTTCAAGCAGATCGGATGCCCAATATAAGTCTATGGGCAGCCGGATCGAAAGACAGGTGTCCGTTTATAGCTCCAGCCACGGCCGGAAAAACAAATAGTGTTCCGTTAAGCCGGACTTGATCGTGCCGAATCTGGGGTAGTTTGATGTAAATGCACACAAGTCCGTTTACATTCAATTCCCCATAGACCAGTATGGGGGTCTGGTCTTTTCAGTTTTTTCCTCCAACATAAAAAAACTGAATGGAAACCGCAGTGACATCCGATCCGGACAGGAGGGGATCTGTGCATGAATCCCCTTCTGATTGGATAGTGTGAAAGAGGCCTTCGTAATGGAAATCAGAGATTACTTTTCAGGGTAATGTAAATTCTGACTGGTTCACTGTATAATGCGGTTTTAAATAAAGGCTTTTTCAATCATAGCGACAACTGGATAAACATTCACTATCACAATATCCATGTAACGAAGTGTGGCAGTTATAATCACTTGCTCATCTAACCCAATGCACACACAATTCAAGCTTTTGGTATCCATTTCAATCAAATGAGGGCATAACCGAGCAAGTGGCCAAATAACCTTATAAAAGGTTTTATCTTTAGATTATCAAAAATAACATTCACCAAAGGCATACAGCTAGATACTGACAATATTTACCTCCAGTGTCGGAATAAAAAAAAAAAAAAAAAAAAAAAAAAAAAAATTAAAACAACAAAAACATTTGTGACCATTAAAAAAAAAAAAAATTTCCTCCAACTTCGGAAAAAAAAAAAAAAAAAAAAAAAAAAAAAAAGTTTAAACGATGCAAACAGTTTGGTCCTTCTACTTGAGTTGAAGACAGTGTAAACAGTTACAGTGGCATGCAAAAGTATTCACCCCCCCCTTGGTATTTTTCCTAATTTGTTGCATTACCACCTGGAATTAAAATTGATTTTTATTTGGATTACATGTAATGGGCATACACAAAATAGTCCAAAATGGTGGAGAAATCAAGAAAATAACTTGTTCAAAACAAAGTTTAAAAAAAAAACCCGTAAAAGTGGTGCGTGCATATGTATTCACCCCCTTTGCTATGAAGCCCCTACATAGGATCTGGTGCAACCAACCATACGCACCTGCAGATTCAACAAAAATTAGAACATCTTGGTCAAATAAAATAAATGGATACATTGTGCAAAACTGCATTTTTACAACTACCAACTGTATACTTCTAAACAATATTGTTAACATAAATTAAAATATATACACTGGCCCATATATTCTACTGAAGGAATCTTGAGTATTTACATCCCTGCCAAATTGAAATTTAAAAAATGATACATAAAATATATACACTTTTGAAGATGGCACCCCTATAGTACAGGGATTCTGGCATGATACGTAAAACCTGATACAAATTAAACATTTATCCATACAGGAAAAAAAAAAAGTGTAAAACAATAGATGAAAATCTAATAAGTATGTGAGAGACATCAGGTTTCCTCTTCATCTACAAGCAAAGGCTCTACTTCCAGGGCCAGTAGGTTGGATTGCATTGTCTTGTGCTTTCGATATACAATGAACTGTGCCGTCATCTGTTTGTTGTTGAGGAAATTACTGCTATATAAAAACATCCATACAAGAGAAAACATAAAAAAAAAAAAAAAACACCTGTACCAAAGTTTGACTAAACAAAAATGCAACAAAGCTTTCAGATGCATCCAATGTATCTTGTGAGCAATTTCACAAGTGTGTTAACCTGCAGTTGACCATACGGGCCTGTTCACACGACGTCAGTTTTCTGTGCTGACCTGATCCATACGCTCCTGCACTAAAAATGCATCCCAATGTATCCCTATGCGTTTTATGGGCTACAGTTCTCACGTGCGCAGTCCGTTCAGATTACGACAGAAAAAATACTGCACGAGCTACAGCTCACGGTATACTGAGCCGAGGGTGACGGGAGGATGCTAGTTTGTGTCCTCCTGTTACCCTAAGGAGAACTATGGGGAAAAGCCTTAACCCCATGGGTCTCCTTTAACAAGTTTCAGTATTGGCGGCGCCATCCGCGGTCACTTCGAGTAGCCACACTGACAGGGATATCCCTTGAGGAGTGCAACAGGATTCTGGAATGCATACATTTTGAAGCTGACTCCGGGATTAGAAAGACTGGCTTCTGAATTTCAAATTAATTTTTCCACCCTGTTCTGACCCCTCACTGCTCTAGCCAATCAAAAAAAAATAAAAAATAAAAGGAAGTTTAGCCTTTAGCTATACTTTGTTTTTTAAATGCTAAAATCGCATTGGAATAGATGTGAATGGAGATAATTAAACACTTTCAATGGTGTATTTAACATGCCAAAAAAAACTAATCTGAGAAGTTCGTTGTTAGGGTTTACATACATTATAACTGATGCTGCTACATTTGTTCCAAGTTTGTTCTGGTCATGAAAGTGTTAAAAGATGCAGATTTTTTTTTTATTTAGATAAGCCCTTCAGCAGACTTTACAACCTTACACTTCATTACAGGGCACCACAGACCATTTACAAGGCATAGTTACATAGTTATAGTATTTGAGGTTGAATAAAGACACGGGTCCATCAAGCTCAACCCACTGCGTGTATGTATGTGATTCTGCATGTGCATGCGTGTGTACAAGTCCCTGTGTGATCTTGTTTCTAAGGGTACCCATGTTGTAGGGGTACAGGTACATACCCCAGCAGAAAGAATGAACCCTTAAATAAAATAAAATGGGAGAAGGACATACAATAAATATCCTGGGAAATAAAAATATTTTTCTGATACTGCTAAAAGAAAGCATCAGAGTCACCTAAAAAAAAATTTATTCACAAAGTGGTAGAAGTACAGTATGTAGTACAGCTATATAGGCAATATATATGCAACGCATAGTACACACAAAAAAAGGATACAAAAAAGTCCAGGACAAGAACACCAAAGCTGCCGATCAGCCAGGGCAAATGGTGTAGAATATATTGGTTCTTATTGTGTCCAATAGCAGGCAACTTCAAAACAAGACTTAACCCATATGTGAAGTTTCCAAGCATTGCCAATGCAAATAACATATAAGAAGTTCCCTCTGTAGATTTCCTCTGGAACTGTGGAATAAAAATAAAGAGTCTGTAAACTCACATCCCTTGGCAATGAAAGAATGACAGTATTACAAGAATTTCCAGAACCTACAATCCAGCCATTATGAGTAACAACGTCATGATTTAACAGGTACTTACATTTTTATGGAGTTGGGGAAAGCGGGAACCCAAATAAAACACTGAAGAAACATATCCACAAATGAAACCGGACATTTCTGTAATGCCAAGTGATTTCTAGAATAAATTGACAATAATATTTTCATTAAAGAGGGCCTTTTAGTAACTTCACAAGTCTGTATAAACTAATTCTTGACTTCAAAACACAGAACAGTAAAGAGCTGTTTTTTTTCTTTTAAATTACAATGCATTTCTTGAGCTCCTGTCTAACTTTTCCTGGACTGAGATGATGTCAGTTTGCTGTGATCTGTGTCAGAAAATGGTGAACACAGCCATGAACCGTGCATGTACCAGGATTTACACAACTGTCATCTGTGCTCAAGCAACTCAGCTCAGGAAGTAGATGCAGATAATGAATGATGCCCAAACAAAGATGACTCCATCCTTCTGAAAAGATGAAGACATTGTCAGGAGCAAAACTGTAATAGCTCCGAGAGATTTTAAAGTAACAACCTCAGGAGTTAAATTTTAAAAAATGCATTCAATTACCCTGTTGATAATACTGGACCTTAAGGGCTAATTCACACCAGCCACAGTGCGTTCCGGCCCGATTGGCTCACTTCGTTGTGGGGCAGGAGGGGGCGTGGCGGTGCATTAAGGTCAATGGCAACCCAGGCATGCACCCCCCCCCCCCCCCCGCTTCCCCCCCCCCCCCGGTTTGATCGCCCGCACCCGAATGCATGGCACATCAGTGCTTGCTTTCCGGTCCAGTCAGGAAAAATGCTGCGTGCACCATTTTTTCTGACTGCACCAGACCAGAATGCAAGCACTGATGTGCCACGCGTTCCGTTGCAGGCGATCGCACTGTGGCCGTGGCTGCAGTGCCATTGACTTCAATGGCACTGCAGCCCCCTCCTGCCCCAACACAAAGTGAGCCAGCTGGAATGCGATCAAGTGCGTTCCGGCACCAATCGGGCCAGAACGCACTCTGGCTGGTGTGAACTGGCCTTTAATGTACTGTAGATCCTCAAATTGTCTCTGAATTCAAGCAGACACTGTCCTTCTGGAGGGTGGCTACTTTTGTTGCAGTTTAGAAACATTGAGCAGCTCTAACCGCTTTCGCCAATCCTACTGCTTGAACCTCGGTGCCTGGTAAAGCTTCCGCCAGAACCTTCACTAAGCATTAGGTAAAAATCTGGCACTCGCAAAGGGATCCGTCCATCCAGTACTTTATTTGCAAAAAGGCATAAATAGCCGCAAACAAACGCTTACATGTTTCAACCCCCCAAACTGGGCCTTGGTCGTAGTCACTTTTGTTCCCCCTGTGTGTATTGTAAAGAATCCACCGCTCCACGCTAGCTCCTGTGATGGACTACAATCTCAATACAAATTAGTAAACTAAACGTGAGATTGTAGTCCATCAAACTTTTCAAGCAAAATGACATTTGACAGAACACTGCACCATAATTCTACAGAAAAGCAAATATGTATGTTTAAAGAAATATTTCGAACACACACACATAAAAAAAACACAGGGCGCTAAATTTAATTTTATTTCTTTAAACATACATATTTGCTTTTCTGTAGAATTATGGTGCAGTGTTCTGTCAAATGTCATTTTGCTTGAAAAGTTTGATGGACTACAATCTCACGTTTAGTTTACTAATTTGTATTGAGATTGTAGTCCATCACAGGAGCTAGCGTGGAGCGGTGGATTCTTTACAAATATGCCCACTACATAGATCTCTCAACAAGAAGTGATTTCCCAAAGTACAACCATCTATTACAAAAATCATGACCAAAAAGATTGGTTATGATATGTGCAATACTTGTGGACTTCATAAAAATCACCGGACTAGGGAGATTGTTAACCCCTTAAGGACAAAGGCCTTTTTTGAATTTTTTGTTTACATGTTATAATCCACATTTTAGGCCTGAAAATTACTTAAAACCCCCAAACATTATATATTTTCTGAAAAGTCAAGACCCTGTAGAATAAAATGGCGGCAGTTGCAAATTTTTATGTTGCATGACATTAGCGCAACTTATTATCAAACCCAAACATGTTGTGAAAAATGCACTTCAGTTAAATTTAGCGCCCCAAAACACTACATAAAACACTTGTTTTGTAACAAATATAAAAGATGAGGTTACAACGAGTAAATAGATACCCAACATGCCCAGGTTAAAAATTGTGCGTGTATGTGAAAATGCGACAAAATTTAGTATCCCAAAAAGTCCATACATGATGCTTTAAAAGCTCCTACAAGTCATTAGTTTAGAGATACGCATAAATACTGGCCCTAGAATTGTTGCTCTCACTCTGGCGTGTGCGGTGATACTCAGCATGTCTAGCTCAATCGTTTCCATACGTAGGTGCACCCGACGCAAGTTTACGTGTTGACATGCATGCTTGCGTGGGGGCAGGGGGACTTTAAAAAAAAAAAATGTTTTATTATTGTTACATATTCTATTTTATGTTTTTTAAACTTTACTTTAGTTGGTATCACAAGCCACCCCCCCACCCCCATCCCATGTGATGATAGCATATTGGTGGTGACAGGTACTCTTTAAGGCGATACTGGGGGTCCCAGGGACCCCTAGTATCACCTTTACACTCTTAATAAGACATTGAAGTGCAGATCGCACTTTAATAGCTTATTGCTGGGCTTCAGGAGCAGTGATGCAATACACGCCGCTCCCGGTCCCATAGAACGGGGAAAAGAGTGGTGAACGGACATTCACCACTCTCCTCTCCAGCTTCCTGCCAACACCCGGGCCCGTAGGAGGGGAAGCTGAGCCCGGGAAACACAGCACGGGTGTCGGGCAGCCACTTTACCGAATTGTAGAAGTGATCTGGCAACAGCTGAGAGCCAGAATGCTTCTACTGTAAAGTCGGCCCTACGAGTAAGAACAGAGTCCCGAAGGAGTCCGTTTAATCCCTTGAGGATCCATGACTAAATTATTCTGTCATGGGTCGTGAAGGGATTAATGTTTTGTTTTTTTACTTGAGTATTTAGTTGTATGTGTTTTAACAAGGTGGAAATATACTTTAACAGTACCGCATTTAGTCTTTGCGTAGTAACCTACCTGATCTACTTCTAGGTCAGCAGCCTTTTCAAAGTTCCTCAGAAGCAGCTGACTTGGGAGTATTATAGACAAGAAGATGCATATGAGGACCCAAGCTATGCACATTCCTTTTAGGCTTCCACTACCTGCAAAATAAAAGGTTTAAACAAATATGTAAAAGTAAAAAATGTGTAATGGCAACAGGTGATCCACCCACCACCACCCCCCCATTCCTTAACCCCCCCAACAAATATTTCACCCTTTTAACAAAGTGCCCCTTAAACAGCACATTCAAAGGAGGTGTTCAGATTTTGGGCACTGCCGGGGACATTGACTGGGTTGGCAACATTGGTAGAGTCATCTGTGAAAGTCACTTAATTAGAATTGCTGCAGGTCATGTCACCCATAATCAAAGAGTCATGGAACATGCTTATAAGCTGTCAAGTGATGACAGCTTAGTCGCAGTTTAGGTCCACTTTACTATATTAAAGGGGACATCATGTAATTTTTTGTTCTTTACCTGTAGCAAAAGATGCCTTACTGTTAACATTCAGGAGGGAAACGGGTTTGACACACATGATAAAACTCCCAGTTTAACTCAAAATATACCCCAGTGGTTGACAGAAACCGGGATACAACAAAGACTTAAAATGCTCAATGCAAACAAAGCAGTGGGTCCGGATAACCTGCACCCCAAGGTACTTAAGGAATTAAGCCAGGTTATAACTAGACCATTAATCCTCATTTTTAAGGACTCCTTAATGACTGGTAGGATCCCCGGTGATTGGAGTGGCATTCATCATTAGGCACTAAAGCCTGGTCCCAAAGTGGTTAACATGTCCTTTGTGCTGCAGCTCTGGTAACACAAAAACTGCAATTCTGACAGCTTTTGCATGACGTAAACATTATATATCTCTAAGCATAAGCTGACATTGGGGGCAGAGATAGATAATGTTCTATCGATCTATCTTATGTTGTATCTTAGTTGTGCCAATTTAAGAAGGTGCTCCTAACGACAACTTGGTTATGTATATAAAAAGGCACGTGTCCACAGAATCTTTCTTCCATTCCAACTTCACTACCATAGGCAAAAGAGCTGTCAAAAGGACGTTAGGGACAAGATTGTAGACCTGCACAAGGCTAGAATGGGCTACAAGACTATCAGTAAGAAGCTTGGTGAGAAGGAACAACTGTTGGAGTGATTATTCGCAAATGGAAGGAATACAAAATAACCATCAATTATAGCCCCAAACTATACAGGAGGAGCCTGTGAATGATCTCAAGGCAGTTGGGACCACAGTCACCAAACAAACCATTGGTAACACAATACACCGCCATGGATTGAGATCCTGCAGCACCTGCAAGGTCCCCCTCCTCAAGAAGGCACATGTGCTTTGTTGCTCATATAAACTAAGACAGGCGTAGCGCGATATGCTGGAAGTGAGCATTTTAAATACAGGATTGACAAACAAGTGTAGAAATACAAATGAACCAGAAATGCAGCAGAAATGTTACCTTTCATGCTTTTGTTCTTTAATTTGTAGTATGCAAACTGCGAAATCATAATGAGATCCATATTCACATAAAAAATGGCAGTGACAACCTGTAAAGAATTAAATTAAAAAAAATAGAATCAAGAAATATTGCAGTCCGACTTTTAACCAATGGCTATGTAACATTTTGGATTTAGATTTGATGGAAACTTGGCTAATGCAAAATAGAATTTGGAAGGGGGGGGGGGGGGGGGGGGGGGTTTGGGGGAATGTTTTTCAAATCATGCTTTTACAATTTACATGAAGGTAGAACTAGAAGCCAACATTTTTGAACTCTTTGAATAGAGTAAGGAAGGGTTGCAACCAGTTATCTGTCCCATTGGTAGATTGGGGAGATTTCCCTTCCTGTCTCAGAGCCACAACAAGGAGTGGAAACACCTCCATAGTCAGGGAAATCCCTGGCTGACACAAGGGTCACCAGAAGTAATGACTCCATTGGAAAATTCCACCTTTATTCCTCTTCTGGTGACAACTCAAAATTCGTGATTTTATTTCACTCTTAAATTCTCGAACAAGAACAGGACAGCAATAAAAACTTAGAGGGACATTAAAGTCACAATTTCCTTGTGACAGACAGCAGGCAGAAGCTGGAAGCTTCTCAACTGCACCCAGAGCTCGCTTTGAATCGTTTGTATGAATTAAGTGTTTGTTTGTAACACAAAGGGTGTACATATACAGTTTTAGAAAAAGCATTCATTTAAAGAAGGCAAAAAAATAATTGTTCAATAAACATTAAAAGGTTATTTTAAGAAAGCTATACAATGAAGTCAAAATGAAACATCCATAAAAATGCCAAAAATTTAACTCTTACTGAAGAACCTAATATTTCTCAACAAGAAAAAAGAAGGTTTCTTTTATAACTGATTACCTGTATCGGCAGTTGTTTGGTCAGATAGCAGCCTACAAAGTTTGTAAAGTCCCCTCCCAACCAACATAACAGAAAGCCCAGGGAAAGCGCTTGGTCAACTTTTCCATTCTTGTATGCAACATAGAGCTGGCTGAAGAAAGGAGAAAATAAATAGTTTCATGTTAATGAATGACATAAGAACTGACAAACAAAAGGTGTGAGAATGGAAAGGTCATGTTACTTTCTGACAGCAAGATCCAGAACAAAGAGAAGCATTTAATGACACTTGTGTGCTCCTACCCTAGGAGAGGAATTCCCCTCACTTGGGGAGATCTAACTTTGTTTTGGGTCTCTGGGACAGGAAGTGAAGTTAAAAATTCCCGAAGAGCACATGGGTAGCAAAAAAACACAACCTGTCAAGGGTTTTAACCCTTCCCTATTCTGTCCAAAACTTAAAAAAAAAGCTTTGCCTTTACACACACACACACACACACACACTATAAAGCCATTGGAAATTCTTCTAGCAAGTATAACATGGGAAGATGTGAACATGAAGCGGATGTTAACCCCTTCATGACTGAGGCCCTTTTTTCAATTTTTGCACCCATGTTATATTCCACATTTTAGGCCTGAAAATGATGTAAACCCCCCCCAACATTATATATTTATTGGTAACAAATACTAACAGGCTGTGTAGGTGTCTCCTGACATACATCCTTCTCCTGGCTGGGCAACAATCTTTACCATTTTGTGTACACTATATCGCACATGAACAGCTCAGTGTAGTCTCAGCACAATTATGTGCTGGGGCAAAGTAGCTCCTGTGTGAAAAACGCAGGAGCTACATCATCCCAGCCAATCAAGATGACTGAAGACTCCGGACCTGGAAGACAACGAGGGGAAGATGGAAGCACCAGTGACCGAGGTGAGCGTAGACATGACATCGCTTTGCTAAGTGAGCCATAATGTGCAGCCCCAACATTGTAGTTCCACAACAGCTGGAGTACCAGAGTTGCCCACCCCTGCTGTAGTGGGTGAAGCCTGCTGTGCCCCTCCTGCAGCTCTGCTGACACTATGTACAGCAGAGTGATGATGTCACTGCTACTCTACAAGGTAATAGCTAGATTTTGGAGGCCACAATGAGTATTTAATAATGAGGAAAATATTTTCAATGAAGTATTTGTGCCTAGAGTTAAGCTTTAAACCAATACAGTGAAAACAGGGGCCATTTCTGGATGGAAGAAACCTTTCCGTGGGCCCATTTGTTCACAGCTTTCCCCGAAAAGCATTCTTGTACTTGTAGTCCCAATAACAAGAGAGGACCAGTGCGGAGGAGGCCGGGGTACACAGCCAGACACAGGACACGTAAGATAATTACGGTAATGCGGCGAAGAGGAAGCAGCCAATAGACAAGAGTCCGATGATGACACTCCAATACTCCCATCCATTCTCCACACACTGCTCCAGCAGCTGCCAGATCCACCCGCTTCCATCGGGGCACAGCAGCCGCTTCGCCTCAGCCCGGGACACGTTCACTGCACCGACAAGAGGATGCCAGGGCCCCCCGTCCGCCATCTCGCCGCCTCCTTCTTGTCCTCAGGCAGCAGGGCCAGTGGTCTCCAGCTCAGGACCACAGGGCGCCACATTCACCGGGCACGACGGCCTGCGGTCTGCGACCCTCCACGGTCTCTCCGAGCAACACCACCAGACCGGATAATCCGCTTCTCATTGGCTGACGCCGAAGAAATACCCGCCCCCGTTTTTGTTCCCGCCCTATGTAAAACGTGTCCGTGTGACGTCAGCACGGAGTAAATCCTGGGACACTGAAGGGGTTGTCACTGTCCTGTATACACATGTCAGAGCTCTCATGAAGCGTTACCTATATATTACAGAGGACCCACTGAGAGCTGGGTCTGACCAGATTGTATTAGTGTATATATACAAACTGAAAATGTCTATAAATCACATGTGTAGCCATACAACAGTGTGTACATTTAAGATGGCATTTCAGTGGGAGGATGAAGTTCCTCTTTAAAATCACTTTTGACCTTTCCAGAAATACATATATATTTCTACCAGTGGGACCTTTGAGGGCCCATTCACACCAGACACTGCATTAGAATACCGCGGCTGGTGTGCGCTGTGAAGGCTGCGGTGTCTATGCGCTAGAAAACACTGTGCCGCATAACTTTTTTCAGAACTTTACTGAAACGTCCCAAAGTCATATTTCATTAAGCTGTATCAGCCACAGCTGATGCAACTGCATTGCACCATGCTGTGCTAGAAATAAATAACGCATGCATGTGGTTGCGGCACGGTCCCATTACATTGCAATGGTTGTGTTCGACAAGTGGCACCGCCTGCAGAACGCGTCATACTGTTTAGAATTTGCAGCGGCCATGATGCATGTGTAAAAGCCTGAACGGCTCATATTTTAGCTTTTTTTTTGGGTGGGATAAAGGTGCAGATAAGCTGCCTGTTTTGTTTTTTTAGCACCTAGACACAAGCACTTAACCCTTGCAGTGCCAGGGTAACCCCACTGCAGAGGTGTAAGTAGAACCTTCAGGGCCCCGGTGCAAGAAACCATAAAGGCCCCCTCCAACCGCCATGGCACCGCATGGTTAACAGGAAGGTTGCCGAGGTCCCCAGCAAGCACTCTGTTTAAAATTTTAGTGCGGTGTTCTGTCGAGAACGCCGACCCAGTATTTGCGTTTACGTACAGATGGGATTACCGAGAAAACCGGAATTTATTTACAAAGTATTCGTTTGTAATGGTTAATTGTGACTGTTAATAATATCCCATCCGTGGCAGTGAATGATGGGTGGCAGGAAATGATGGATGGAATATTATTAACGGTCACAATTAACAATTTAAACAAAATACTTTGTGAATAAATCCAGGTTTCCTCGATAATATTGGTCTGTGCACAAGCGCAGATGCTGAGGTCGGCAAATTTCGACAGAACACCTGTATCTGCGTTTAGTAGCTCGTGAAAATGCCCAGTATTGGCACTGGTGTATCCCTAATTAAAAATATAATGCATTGCTGGGACTTGTAGTCCTACATAGTTGGTGCTATTCTGCATTGCTGTATAATCATCATACAGCAATGTAGAATGCACAAGCTATGCGTGACTACAAGTCCCAGCAATACATTATGATAGTCAGCACTACAGAATTCCACTACAAGACCCCCCCCCCCCCAGGGCCTGGTCGCAATTGCGACTGCTGCGGCCCTGGTAGTTCCGCCAGTCCCCCACTGCAAGGGTTAATAAAACATTTCCCCGGAGTTCTGCTTTAACTTTGCTCTCCCTCTCTACAAACTAACATATGAAAACAGGAATATTTGAGGAAATATGTGTATTTTTGTCCATGGGCCTCTGCTGCTGTTAGGGGATTGTTTTCCTCCCACTTGTTTCTGTTACTCTCTTGTTTGTTATTTATAAAAGCTCATCTTAGTGTCACATGTTGGCATCTGCGGCTGCACCCTGTGGTTTCCTGCGGTGACCCCTATGTCACTACAGAATACTGGGGCCAGCGAAGGAACCACAACCCACAGCTGGAGGAGACCAGGCATCTACCACATCAGGAAATGTTCTGCTGAAGACCTTTCAGCAAGCTCCTTTCTTGAACCCAGCAGAGTTTGGCTGCACAGGCAGGGGGACAGGTAACCATCAATTACCAGTGAGCCATTTATTTCAGGTTTTAAAACCAGCAACACAGTAACTTTAAAAGTTTTAAAGCTGTTCTAAGCTGCAAACATTGCAAATTCTTTGTAAAGGTTTGGTGGCCAAACTGCTTTTCAGACTAGCATTTGCTAACTGAACACTTAAAGTGACACTAAACTCATGAGTTACATTTTAAAAATGCATTCAGGTACCTTAACTATTAACAATAATGTATCTTAATTGTGTATCACTCGGCTGTAGATCGTCAAATCATCTCTGAATTGGTGCTGACACTGTCCTCCCTTCTGGAGGGTGGCTACTTTTGTTCCCCATGGTCCCTGTGTGTGTTGTAAAGTAGCCACCGCTCCAAGCTCACTCCCGTAATAGACTACAATCTCCTGTTTAGTTTACTAATTTGTATTGAGATTGTAGTCCATCATTGGAGCGAGCGTGGAGCGGTGGCTACTTTACAACACACACATGGACCACGGGCATCAAAAGTAGCCACCCTCCAGAAGGAAGGACAGCGTCAGCACCAATTCAGAGATAATTTTGAGGATCTACAGCCGAGTGATACACAAATAAGATACATTTTTGTTAATACGAGTAGTTAAGGTACTTGAATGTATTTTTAAGATTTAACTCCTGAGTTTAGTTTCACTTTAAAACCTAAATCAGGCGTAGATGTGCCTGCACATACCTGCAGCAAACTCTCCGACCCCCCTGATAAAGTTGAATGCCAGGCTGTTCTAACTTGTAAAAGTACTGAAACGTGCCTAACCCTTCCTGCACATTCCTACTGGCCAGCGAGGCTGCCAGTCCTAATGCAGGTTTAGAAAGAAAGAGGCACTGGATCCTTATTGTTTAATGAACCCCACACTATGTAAGTGAATGTGTTCTCCAGGATGTTTGGAACGTTCTTAAAGGAGAACTATGGGGTAAGTGTTTTTCCTCCTAGTTCTCCTAAGGGTAACGGGAGGACATATACTAGCATCCTCCCGTGACCCAAAGCTCAGTATATTGCGAGCTACAGCTCGAGGTATACTGAGACCGCCGCAGCCAGGACAGATCCCGACATTACTGTCGAGATCCACCCAGCTGCGTGAGTGACAGCGGGCTCTGCCTATCTAGAGGCAGAACCAGCTGTTCCCGCCCCCTGCCCCGTCTGTTTCGCCAGTCAGCGCCGGAGGGTCGGTCAGAGGAGGAATCCCTGCTTAGGAGCTTAGCTCCTGAGGAAACTTATATAGCGAAGCGCGTGGAGGGAAAAAAAACATTACGGGATTGTGCACAGACTGGAAAAGGCAAAGGTTCCATATATCTGGGTGCAATATCATCATATACATGTAGAAAAAGAAGACTGCAGCAATGCCTTTCTCATGTGAGAACTATGGTTTCTTTTTTTTTTTTTTGTATAATCTTTATTTTGCTGTTTTTCAAATAGTTACAGTCACAAAGGAACATTCAAGGAGCAAAAGTGGGTCAAACATTGACCCCGACATCAAAAATAAAATAAAAAGTTACAGAAATACAATGACATACATAACCACATTATAACACAATAAGCGGGTATTCAGCCCGGCTACATCATGTCATATAGGCTCGACCTCACGGAAAGTAAGTCGACCTCAAGGAAAGTAAGTGGTGTCTCCGACACCACCATGAGTATTAGCTTATCGTGCACCAACCTGTCTCAGAGTATCAAAGACAGTACTAACTGATATCCAGTGCTATTGGGTAGCTCACAAAGTGAGACCATCAAAGAAGGCCAAGACCTGGGGGATGACCTATCAGCCCATTACCTGGGTAACCTCATGAGAGCACCCGTCAAGGCGGGTTAGATACATAGTGCAACCATGCTGCCCATTTAGAGTAGAAGCGGTCAGGTTTGTTTCCGCTCTTCGCCACCCATTCCTCTGCCTCCTGGATTAGTGTGACCTGCACCACCCATTATTGTCTGCTTCCAGTATCTGGGGATGAGTCTCCTTGCCGCATCCAAAAGATGGGGCAGGACACCCCTCCTATCCGAGCCAATAGACGTGGAAGGGAGGTGGAACAGCATATGAATGGGATCGTCTGGTATGTCAACCGTTGTGATAAGTTTAATTTGTGTGCGAATATCTTGCCAGAATCCCCGTACTAGAGGGCATTCCCACCATATATGTAGGAAGCCCCCTGGCTGCCCACAGCCCCTCCAACAGTGTGAGGGTGTCCCCGGGTATATGGTGCTCAGGTAGAGCGGAGTGCGATACCACCGGGACAGCAGTTTATAATTGGTTTCGTGCATCGGTATATCAAGTGCCATTGATCATCTGAGAGATTCCGTCCCAGCTCCCTTTCCCAGTCCCCAATGAACCTCGGTCTATCACTTGTGAGTGTGGACAGAAGCAGGCCATAAAAGAATGATACCAGTCGATCCGGGGATGTAGATCCCGCACATAGGGACTCAAAGGGTGTGGCAGCGGAAGTCTCCTTGCAGGTCCCAGCAGCGGAAGAAAGAAATATCTTCCCCGGGAGGGAACCATGGATAGCCCCCCAGTGGAGATAGTGGGGACAGCAGGGGTGAGAGGAGACCTCCTGCATTCAGTTTGTCCCACAGCCGGAGGGTCTGATGAGTCAGGGGGGACGTGTGGTCAGAGAGACCACGACTAGCACTAGGCACCCAGGGGGAGCTAAATCACGACCTGCCATGCATTTTTCCATCTGTACCCAGAGCTTAGTGGAAACGTCAAATTGCCAGTTCACAATCCTCTGGAGAGAGATAGCCTTATAGTAGAGGTTAATGTCAGGTAGGCCTAATCCCCCGGGCCCTTTAGGCCTGCGCAGAATGGTATATGCTATGCCCCCCCAAACAAAGCGGATAAACAGACTACGAAGTTTTACAAAGTATGTATGAGGCAGGAAAATAGGTATCATCTGCAGAAAGAAGAGGACGCGAGGGAGCACCGTCATCTTCAGTATGTTAATGCGACCCAGCCACGTGAACGATGTGCGATCCCAATCCTGGAGATCTCTCTGGAGGTTGTGTAGTAAGGGTTCGAAGTTGTGTGCATAAAGGCGGGAGCAGTGGTTGGTCAGTTGAATACACAGATATCTTATGGCCGTCGTGGACCAGGAGAACGGGAAGCTGTGCCTCAACTGGTGGGCCATTGCCGACGGGACCATTAAGGGGAAGAATTTCAGACTTATGATAGTTAATTTTGAGGTTAGATAGCTGTCCAGAATGGGCAAATTCGGAGACCAAATTAGGGAGCTAGGTGACGGGGTCCGTAACAAACAAAAGGATGCCGTCTGCATAGGCAGATAGTTTATGTTCCTGGGAGCCAATTGTCAGGCCTTTAATATCAGGGTTACTGCAAACCTTATTTAGGAAGGGCTCCAGGGCTGGTGCGAACAGGAGCGGGGATAGGGGGCATCCCTGCCTGGTGCCATTTCCAATTCTAAAGGGGCTGGAAAGGGTACCATTCATCTTCACAAGGGCCTATGGGTCACTGTAGAGAGAGGCCACCCAGCTCATCATTTGGGGGCCAAGCCCCAGGGTCTCCAGCACTATCCTCAGAAACGTCCAATCCACCCTGTCGAACACTTTTTCGGCGTCAGTGGACAAGAGGAGGATGAGAGGCATGGTGGGTAGCCCAGTGAACCGCTTGGATCGCCCCAAGGGAGCTATCCCTAGTCTCTCTCCCCATTATGAAACTGGTCTGGTCTGGGCTGCAAGCACTCCCAGCACAAGCAGGCCCTCCTTGAAATCTGTCAGTTTAGACAGCATAGAGTCCAGAAACGTAAGCTGACGGGTGTTGGGAGCATATGCCGTGGCAAAGGTGAATATCTGGCCCTCAATGGATCCCTTTAAAAATAAGAACCGACCAACAGGGTCTGTCAGTTGGTCAAGGTATTGAACGGGGCACCGTTTATGGACAGCTATCGCAACCCTGCATGACTTGGGTATGGGGGAGTTGCTAAGATACCAACCAGAGTACATATGTCTAGGCAGCTTGGGTACAGCATTATCACGAAAATGAGTTTCCTGCAACATTACTACCTGTGCTCCCAGGTACCTCAGTTCCCTCCACAGTGTTCCGCTTGTTTGGAGAGCAGAGACCCCGTACATTATACGATAATATCTTCAATGCAGACATGGAATCATTAGAGCATCACAAGGAGAAGGTCGGGTGCCACTGAGCCAGGAACGTATTTCAAGCCTAGATAGGACATATACATACAAGGTGAGTACACATAATAATGGGAAAAGCAAATCAATACAAAACCAATACAAAAAATGATAATATTGCACAGTGAGACCAACTAGTAGTGCATACCCAGTCGGCAGCTTAGTGAATAGACCCCTAAGTATTCTGAGTAGATACTGTATTCTCCTCAGTGATACTTAGTATCACTTTTATAACACACTGTGAGCTGCAAATGGGCACAGTAGCTGTAACAGCACTGTGATGTAATACCCCTTAAGGTGGGAGATGGAACTCAGCTGCAGAAACACGTTCTGGGTCACGTGCTCTGAACAAGGAGTAAGAAGTGGCAATGGTCAACCTAAATGCATCATCGCACAATCTCCCAAGGACACGGAAAGTAGCCTAATTATCCCCTTTCAGCACATCAATGGTTAATTGACCGGAGTCTGCTCGTAGTACCTGATCAGGATTGAGAAGTTCTCTTTGCAATTAATATAAGGTAAGGTCTAGTGAACTCCGTAGCAACCACAGTAGGTTTGTATGTTATATTTACAGCACAAAATAGTGATTCAGGCTAGGTAAGTCAGTAGAAAGAGCAGCACCTCTGTATGTTCTCCCCACATTACAGTACAAGGTGCATAGGCTTAAATAATTCATAAGCAATAGCAGTAGTAAGTTGAAGTCTCCCCCACTCCACAGTAATAATTCAACCCTTGATAGTTACAGTCACTGATGGGGTTAATACTTGCGGTTGGCTGCTGCCTTTTAAATCCAATCCTGCAGTGGCAGTGATTATGGTTCCTGGTGCTTGTGGAAGCTTCCAGGGCCGCCATCAGGGGGATACGGCCGATACTCATGTAAGGGGCCCAGGCAGGGGCCCGTTCAGGACCCTTTCATGAGTATTGGCCGACGGTGACAGGTGAGGAGGGGGCCGGGCCCCATCAGACCCGCTGCTCTTCTGATATCGGACTGTCCGGAAGTGACATTGTGTCACTTCCAGCCAGTCTGGTGGCAGAGGAGGCCAGGTGTACAGGCACCAGGAGCAGCTAAGAGGAGCAGGGAGGGAGGGAGATGCATCCCTGACCAGGCCACCTGAGGCCCTGCAGAGCCCACCATAGAGAGTATCCAATGGGCTGTGCAGCATCTATGGTGGGCTCTGCAGGGTCACTCTCAGGTATGTGTGGGTTCTCAGGTGGGTCCTGCGTCCAGCGCGTCGGGGGGCCCGGCCTAGACCGTGTAAGGGGCCCCAAAATTTCTGATGGCTGCCCTGGAAGCTTCTGTCGAGCTGGATGGTATCAGTGGTCTCAGTGGTTCCAGTGGGATAAGGTTGAGAGGCAAGTTCAGGCAGCTTTGTAGATCTCCAGCTCTTGTCTGGCGTCCGCATCGGTTGTTGGAACGCCAGACAAGTGTGAAGCAGCGGCTTAAGCCGAGGAGGGAGGCGGAAAGGCGTGACATTGGCGGACCGGGGGCGGAGCCACCCCTCGTCTCCGAGACGCCGGTCGGGTAAGTCCCCGGGATGCCTTACATGTGATCACTGCAATTACCTATCCCACCTCAAACTAACCACTCAACCATCACGTTCTCAACAATTCATCCCCACACAGCTACCTCCTCATGTATCACTTGCCCCTCCCCTTTAGATTGTATGCCCTCATGGGCGGAGCCCTCCTTACCATCTGGTCTTGAATTGTATTGTGATTGTAGTGTCTTCCATATATTCTAAAGCGCTGTGCAAACTGTTGGGCGTTATATAAATCCTGTAAAATATTATTAATAATCGCAGTGATCACAGTGCATGAACTCAATTAGCGCTGGTCCCTTCACGGCTCATTTTACCGCATGACAGGATTATTCCGTCACAGGTCTTTAATGAACTGAAAGACCATGACGGAATAATCCAATCATCGGTCGGGAAGGGGTTAAATCACTTACAATGGATGCTGCTCATTGATGTTTAAAAGTTTTAGTTTCCTGCAGAATCAGCTGGTCCCCTGAGCACCGGCCCTAATATGCTGTTTTAGGGTGGCTCCTTTCCCTTGCAGGGTTCTGTGGAGCCACCCTTGTATGTGCTAGTTAGCTGTGTGTGTGTGTCTCAGGCACAGCAGGGCAATCCACTTCCCTGCTTCCTGTTCCTCTTTCATCCTCCCTTCTCCAGGCTAATGGATGGATAGCTGCTGGAGACTGAACTGTCCCTTGTGATCTCATACTACAGGAAGTTCAGGGAAGCTAAGCTGAGAGAGTCGGCTGTTCGGAAACATGATGACTGTGCTTGGGCAAAACTTTAAAGAAATACTTTTCTGGGCAATGTTTACTTGTTTGATCTGACTTCATTATTGAGAAAAGTTTGAGAGTTTAATACTACTTAAATTCAGCCCTGAATAGTTGAAACCACAGTGTAGAGGGGTTTATTAAGTATTCAATGGAAATAATTGTAGGGGACAACTTCTAGTTCTAGCTTAGCTGAAGGCTAGATACATGTATGTATTTTGTAACAAGTAACTTTTTTTGTCATGTCAGATTCACTTTATATCACAATGTAATTATCAAGAGTCTTAACCGTACATACATATGTACTATACGCACATACAGGCAACTCATTCCGTTTTTTAAGAATAAATTCACAAATGTAGAATAAGCCTGTCTGGTTTTTGCTGCTATCCGGGCTACATCTGAGAGATTTTCACACACTTTCCTTTCCCCAATACCAACAGCACATGTACCGTCTCAGGCGTTTTGTCAGTAATCAGCCTTATGGCTATACAGGCTTTTTAGACCCTCTGTCTGTTGCCGCTCAGACTGAAACTTCCCCTCAGGCGTCAGTCTCATCAAAGTGCCTGTCCTTCAGGCCTGGACACATTAGAGGCCTGGAGCACTGGCTGGCTAGCCTGATTCCCTTTTGTGGGTCAACAACCATCTGACTCTAATCAGTCCTACTCCTGCTGTGCTAAAACGGATACTATCTGCATGTTTGGACAGTGACAGATTGTCTGTCATAATATTTATAACATATATATTGTGACAGGCAGCCTCAGAGGAGGAAAGGGATGGGGTTCAGTACTGTGGGTATGTAATGCCCAGACTGATGCTTGCTGAGATGAAAGACTTCACTTTAGATTTTGCACCTAATTAAGCAGAGACAGATGCCAATATAAAAGGTGTGGCCCTCTGTATGTGTGAGTTCTTTTGTGGAAGTCAGCAGGACCTTCCTCACAAAAGTGAGCCAACAAACTTTTGAACTGATAGCCAGAAGGCTGCAACTTTTGTGTTGCAGTTGATGTTCCCCAGACTAGAAGACCTCAAGATTTCATATGCTTTTAAAAAATAAACCAAATTATATATATATTCTAGAGGAACTTTACCCATATCTTCAAAATAACAACAAAGACACATTTAGAAGTGTTTAGTAATGACAATCTACAAAGAGATACTTCTAGATAATTGCCAGATTTTTATTTTTTTGCATACCTTTTTCTTTTCTTCCCCAGTTTTCTTAACCACTTCCCGTCCGCCGAACGCTGAAAGACGGCCGGACAGTAGTCTCCTGGATGCGGGTGGGCGTCTTTAGACGTCCTTCGTGCCCGCCAGGTTTTTAAACGGGCAGCGATGACCGTTTACATACAAGCGGTCCGGCGTCTGTAAAGACGCCCGATCGCTTGTATAATATATATAAAGGCCTGAGCACAGCTGAGACTAACAATGAGGTCTGGCTATCAGGTAAGATGTGGACCTACGAATAGAAGCTTTATCCCACCCAAAGCTCTACAACACTTCCGGACTCCAGGACCCAGAACAAAACTTTCTAAAATCTAAGAAAACAGGTTTTTTTTTCTCCACATCCCCAAATCCATGGAGGCCCTCACCCTAATAGCCGGTACCTCACAATATACAGTATATATCAGGCCTGGTTCACACTTGGAGATTCATAATTATGCTTTCGCAAGCGGTCTTGCCGCAGTTGACATGCGTCAGCCCATTCATTTCAATGGACTGCTGCACACGCAACAAATGTGACAAAGAAGCTCATGCAGAATTTTCAGCTGCAAACTTCCCACATTTTTTGACTTGCGTCCAAACATCCAGGCAAAAACATGCCTTTTCCTGGCCGTTCGGGGTGCCATTGACAAGTAATGACACCATAACGCACTCTTTTGGTGCACGTTCACTGAACACCAAAGTGTGAACTGGGCCTCATTGTGTTTGAGTCCATTTATTATTCCAGCTTTTACCTGGGCATGAGCCTATAATTGGATAGTACATGCAAAGTTGAGGGTGTAGTGTAGTGCAGCAATGTGAAATCTAGTAAATGAATAATTTACTAGAAAACTCTAAATTCCCCAAGTATAAATATTATTTGTTTCATTAATACTTTGAAAACCCACATCATTGCACACTGTGTTATTAATTAACATGAATTGTTCTACGTACTTAGTTAATATTTAAAATTGTGGCATACCACAAACTGCTTAAAACAACGTAATGAATTTTAGGCTTCCCTTTCTTCCTGTTGCTGAAATGGTTCAGAAATGAGCTGAGAAGAGGGAAGAGAAGACTTTTGTTTGCTTGATTCCACATGAGAACTCCAGGGTAACTGAATAGTCTTTGCTTGGTTTCACAGACAATACTGTGAGCCAGCAGACTCGTTCTCACATACCAGAGGTAGGGGCTTTCAGGGGGTATTCAGACCACTGTAATGGAAGGCACCAATGCATCTGCAAGCACTTTTCAGGCTCTCTCCCTTACTTACAGACAAACTGGTGGAAAGGATACACATTTTTTTTACAGCACACTTTTTACAGTAATTGAAAACTGAGGATTAATAAACACCCTGGAAAGGAAAATAGTGCTCTGAAAAAATGTAAGTATGAAAAGCACATTGAACCTGCTACAGATTGGGGCAGGTGGAATTAACTTTGTTTTATGCTTCTGTTTAATGGTATTGTTACATTAGAAGGCAGGTGTAATAAATACACATTGATCACATTACAAGTGACAGTAAAAGTGCTCGACAGTTAAGCTGGCCCATACACCTTACAATTATCTGCAGATTTTCTGTGGTCAGATGGAAAAGGTGCAACAGATTCTTCCATCTACACCTAACTGTGTGGATGGAGTAATCTCCGCCTGGGCCAATCTGTTGCACTTTTTCCATTTGACCACAGAAAATCTGCAGATAATTGTAAGGTGTATGGCCACCTTTTATACTACACTTTTAGAAATATGCTAATTACATCTCAGTTGTATTCTTTTTCTAGCATGTAGCAAATATGTTGTAATAGTTTGCGCTCCCCTATAGTGCAATTGTAGGGAGACCTTGTATTCCATTATTTCTTTGGATCATCGCGTGAATTTAATGTGACCTACGAAAGACGTAGGTCCTTTCAGTTGGTTGAAAAGAAACTGAAGTCATTGTTGTAAATTTCCCACAGTAAAAAAAATCAGCTTTATTGGGCAAAGCTACACAGGCGCCTGCAAATCACCATTTTAATGCAACAATTGAACATGCAAGTCACATGTGTGGTACTGTAAGTTATTGTAATACATCTGCTGTATGTATGTGACTATTTATAAAACAAATAGGAGCATTCGATGTTTTGATTGCTTTGTAGAGTGGAACGTAAAATTGGCTAACTTTTTGTAGATGCTTTTATTATTTGTATTAGAATTTCATAGGGGCATATTTATAAAGCAATGCATATGACATTCACCATATATTTACAGCAGGTAACTCTTACATTGCATGTGTTTAAAATTAAAGTGATCACTTCACTATCTGTGAATGTTTGGTAAATATCACATTTACTGCTTTGTAAATATGCACTGTGGTGTGGTTTCAGCAAAATTACAAAATATTGTGTTTTAGCACTGCTAAATGTGGGGACAATATATGTGCTATTACGTGTGTGTGTGTGTGTGTGTGTGTTCATATAAAGTGATACATTGATGGTTTTCTTTGGTTTGTTTCAATATTCACATTATTGTAAATTGTGATTTAAAATATCTTCATGTTCTGCTACGTTCAGCTTTGGTAATTGTTGAATTATTTAATCTAAAGGTTTAAGATGTTCATATTTTTTCTTAAACATTTTCTTTCTTTATGCAGATTGCAAACCTATAGGTGTGCATGTGTATATGACTTTGAATACACTGGGTATTGATAGGTTGCTCCTTTTATATATAGTGTTCATAAAACCAACTCTTCTGTACATCTTAATGCAAACTGCTGCCATAGAATTCTAAATAAACAAGGCTATGTCACCAATCTTCACTGCTGGATTCAGTGGGGCTTAGGTGAGTGGACAGTATTAGTAATGTAATATTCTCACTCACCATTATGGCTCTGTTTCTCCAGACTTCTAATATTAAAGTAGAGCTCCGGGCAAATAAAATCTTAAACCTTGGAGTGGGGCTACCCCCGCAATGCAAGGGTTAAGTTCTTGTTTCGTCTAAGAAGCTAAAACAACAAAACCACGATCCCGGCTTGCTCTTAAACCACTCCTTTCCGCCTTGCTCCCACTCCGCTCCAGCGGCCTAAGGTCCTGTGAGTCATTACGTTCTATACAGTGTATAGAACGTGAGGATGCTGAGGGACATTCTATCACAGGAGCAGAGGGGGATACAAGCTGGAGAGAGTAGTGTAAGAGCAAGCCAGGATCGAGGTTCACTTAACCCTTGCAGTACAGGGCCCCACTGCAAGGGTTAATATTGCATTTGCCCAGAGTTCTGCATTTGGCCTGCATGTCTTTCTGCTTGCTATGGTGTACTAGGAAGCTGCAGGGGGGCAGGCCTATAGACCTAGAGCAAAAGGAGCACTAAGCAGCAGGTTCTGAGTCTTAGGGTCCCCACACACCTTACGATTATCGTACGAGAATCGCGGGAAATCCCGCGATCGTACGATGATCGTAAGGTGTGTGGAAGCCGTGCGACCTCTACTACTGTAAGGTCGCACGACTTTAAACTTACGGACATGTTCGAAAACCCACCGAGCATCGTATGATGTTCGGCGGGTTTGTGGCATGTCCGTACGATAACAGCCGCACGGGCCGGTGTGCGCAAGCGCACACTGCCCGTTCAGCATTGCGGTCATCGGAAGACCGCCCCTCAGGGGGCGTGGCTTGCGATCATCGCAAGTACGATCTGCCTATGCAACATAGGCAGATCGTACGTTTTTTTAAGTACCTTACAACCATCGCAAGACAAAAGTCTTGCGATGGTTGTAAGGTGTGTGCCCAGCCTTACCCAAATGGAACAGGAGGCACAAGATTGAGACCGATTGAACCATGAAGGTGCACGGAGATTGCTACGAAGCAATTTGAACTTTTGAAGCTTTTGAGTGTGCAAGAATTAGAACCTTTATTAGATTTGTAACAATTTTCATGTCCACATTTTTGTCTGTCTGCACCTGTTGACTCCAGGACTGAAGGGGCAGGGACATTTTTTAAAGTGGGGTCTAGACTGCAGACAAACCTGACCAAAGTTTTTTTTTTTCCTCTTACAGGTGCCCCTGGGGGACTGGAGGTAAGGTGATATCTCCCAGTGGGGACATAGCCAACAATAAAATCTGAACAGAGTTTCTAACACTACCCTACTACAAACGAAAAGCCATTACTGGAGCTCCACTTTAGTGATCAGGCATACCATCGTTAAAGGAGAACTATGGGGTCAGGGCTTTTCCCCATAGTTCTCCTAAGGGTCACGGTAGAACACAAACTAGCGTTCACCCGTGACCCAAAGCTCAGTATACCGCGAGCTGCAGCTCGCGGTATACTGAGAGGAAGCAGAGCCAGCTGTGCCTGCCGCCTCCCCCTTCCGTTTCGTCAGTCAGCGCCGGAGGGTTGGACAGAGGAGGAGGGGGAATCCCTGGAGAGAGCCGTGAGTGACAGTCACGGCTCTCTGCAGGGATAGATCGAGAAGTGAACGAGCGACGGTATGTGTTCTCTCACTTCCCGATCTACTGAGCCGACCTGTGACAGTGTCATTGTCACAGGTCGGCTCAGATTATGAGGCTGAGTGAAAATCAATTGCCTCATAATTCTCCTTTTAAGTGTTACAAATCTGTCTGTTCTTCATGTTTGCTGATGTGCATATTATTTGTAAGACACAATTCGACATCTTACTACTCTTCGAGGTAGTTAGCAAAATTGTATATTAGTAAAGTTCTGAAAACACAGATAAAAGCTTTGATAAGTTTTATAAAATTGTCCCAGGGCTTGAAACTGTATTCATTTTACTAAGCCCAACATTTTGGTCCCAACATTCTACATATTGGATACTATGCTCATGTTCATATAACAGCCTGTGTTCGGAGATAGATGTGATAATCATTCATAGTTTACTAATCCCCAGGTATTGTCATTCAGCATCATTATTTGTCGTCCTTTCTTCCAAGCTATCGTTGTAATCTTAGATGTATGCTTTGGCTGTTTGATCAATGTGACCTTGAGAAAAAAAAAAAGCAGAGTTCACATTTTATTGTACCATATAGAATTAAATAAACAGGCTATTATTAGTAGGAAGCACAATATTTTGTCTTTTAATTAGACCATAAAGTCCCAATCTTACTTTTTAAAGTGACACTAAACTTAAGAGTTAAATCCTAAAAATGCATTCAAGTACCTTTTAAAATAGAACTATTGGCCAACCTTCTTTGGTCATAGTTCCCTTCAAGGTCACAGGAGGATAAATACTAATGCCCTTTGGTGACCCAAAACTCAGTATATAGTGGGCTTTTGGCCGCTATATTCTGAGAGTGCAGAGCCGTCAATCAGCCAGCGGGGTGGATCTTGCATACTGTTGAGATCCACCCTGTTGGCTGATTGACAGCTGGTTCTGCCTCTCTAAAGTCAGAGCAAGCTGTGCCCGTCCCCTCCCCCATCCATTCCTCCAGTCAGCAGTGAAGAAATGGAGAGGGGAGCGGGGAATCCCTGCGGGGAGTGGTGACTGACAGTCAGCTTCAGTGGCACAGGTCGGCTTGAATTATGGAATGAGTGTTTTTTACTCACTCTGTAATTCTCCTTTAACTATTAACAAAAATGTGTCTGTGTATCACTTGGCTTTAGATCCTCAAATCCTCACTGAATTGGTGCGGACACTGTCCTTCCTTCTTCCCATGATAGACTACAATCTTGATACAAATTTGTAAACTAAATGTGAGATTGTAGTCCATCATGGGTGTGAGCTTGGAGCGGTGACTACTTTACAACACACACACAGGGACCATGGGAAACAAAAGTAGCCCCCCTCCAGAAGGAAGGACAGTGTCAGCACCAATTCAGAGACGATTTGAGGATTTATAGCTGAGTGATGGACAAATACAGTCCAGTATTGTTAATAGTCAAGGTACTTGTATGCATTTTTAAGATTTAACTCCTGAGTTTAGTGTTTAGGTTCTTCTGTTAAAACAGCCTTTATACAATCCATGTGCAAGTCATACATGACCTTATTTTAATAATAGGAGTTTTTACTTACATCTTGCCACTCCATTTGCTTCAAGCAGCCAATTATAATATGATAAAGGATGTAAACTTGCTGTATGTCAAAAAAGCAAAAAGAAATGCAAACATAAAACCATAATAGGTACTAAGTATAGTAGCATTCTATGTAGTATTCTACACGATATACAGTTCACACTATACATATTGAAAATACTGCTTAGTATCAAAAGTTGCTGTGAAGATACAGGGAGGGGAATTTATCAAAACTATAGCAGACAAAATCAGAAGCAGTCAAAAAATCTGGAGCAGCTGTGCCAATCAATGTCAATCAATCAGCATCTCTCTTTTATTTTCAAAACTTAACTGAACAAACTGAAGATAGAAGCTGATTGGTTGCCATGGGCATCTGCTCCAGATTTTGTCTGCTCCAGTTTTGATTAATTCCCCCCAGGATGTTTAAAGTGTTCCTCTGCCTAGACTATGGGCATTAAACAAATTTTTACATAGTTTGTTATATAACCAGCAGTAAATATGCTTTAAAACAAATCATTCCTAAACTCTTTTTGCTATTTTTAACCCCTTGTCGCTGCTAATGAAAGAGGGGAAAGGGTTCTTGATCAAGTGATCACTGTGACAGCCAATCACATGACTGTCCGGGTGAATCACGGACAGGTGGCAACCCTATATATATATCTGTGAATTGGTCAGAAAAGTGTTAATGGGAAGGTATTCATTCTCACATCACAACAAAGACTAGTGTCAGTTTCAGTTGGTTTCTAACAGCTTAGAAACACCTGCTGTGTGTTTACATTAGAGGGCTGTCAAGATTCTGTTCTCATAGAAAAACCCAATGCCTGTGTTGTGAACTATTAAAAATACAATCTTCACAATGCTTATAGGTATATGAGGGCTCAGTTTAAAAAGTGTTTTTACTACATGTTCAGAATATGTAAATAATTTAGTGTACATGATCTTGTGATTTAGTGATCATGATCTTGGTCACAGGTTCACTTAAAGAAGCAGCTGCACATACAAAAAGGTACATGGCTTACTATTAGACCTTCAAGTGGAAGTAAAAAAAACCAAAACATAAAAATAATTTAAAATAAAATAAGGTAGGAATTTTATGACAGAGGAGGCTCTGTATGTCTCTTTTGTCATAATTGCTGCCTCCTTGCCTGTCAGTGTTTGTGTGCACTGAGCCATGCATGCACAGCTAAGTGCACATGCTCTGCAAGGTACTGCACTGTAATAAAGTAACCCCCGTGCTCATGGGTTCTTCATCCTGGCCCAGCCAATCAAGAGGCCGAACCCGCAAGAAGACCGAGTGAAGATGGAAGCACTGGTAACAGATGAGAGAGGTGACAGTGCATCGCTGGAGGGAATCGCCTGCAAAATAAGTCGGTCATAATGTGCTAATATGCTGTGCAAACTAGCACATTATGGCATACACCTTCTGGGGGCCCAAAATGTAAATTTCCCTTCCTGTTTACTACCGCTTTAAACTTAAAACTGTTTAAAAAATATATATATACTGTCTATATATATATATATATATATATATATATATTAGTGTTTCAATGCTGAACATGGAATTGTGGTAATGGTGAGCTATTTTAAAATAGCTAGTTACCCTTATTCTGGTCCAAGGCTCTGTCATGATCTTTACATGTAGCATCTTGGGGGTAGTTGTGGAAATAACTGTGAGTCAAAAACCTCCACCGTTCAGGCCTAGTTCTCATCACCTTCTTCAGGATAGATTTGGGTAGACTATATGGGCAAGATAATGTAAGGACATTTTAAAAAGATAAATTTTATTGACAAAGCACAAGCAGAACAATTGGTGGTTGGGTTAAGTTATGCTAGTGGCTTCTTACATTTTAAATTTAGCACCAAAGTGAGAGGTAAAGAGAATATGCTTACTGTTTATATCCAATGTAGTTTAGATCTCGGGTATAGGAAGTGTGTAAGTAGTGATCTGTTTGTCACACATGTACCAACAATAACAATTACAAACACAGTTGATATCTCTTGTGTAGAATTTCTAGTTCACATCGGGGCCGTTGTGCAATTGTAGACAATTTGAGGAAAATGGACGTATTACATTCACCAGATATAAAATTGTAATAGTTTGTGGTCCAAAAATGTTTAGATTTGCCAGTAAAGAAGAGGCTCTCCATTATAAAAATACATGTGTGTTGTGACTAAGGCATCTTACTCAGAATAGAAAGGCATGTAGAGTACAAAGAAAGGAAAAGAAGGGAAGAGAAAAAAATGAGTTACTAATGTCCAGAATAATAGCAAGTATATACAAAATGCTTGGATTGTCCTATACTTTGGACTTCCTGAGGTCAGGTTTCATAAGAGATTAAAATAGGGTTTTAGCATGATAAAAATATGAATAAGATGACAGCAGCTGGGGGTAGTATGACTATTGAGTCCATGAGAATATGCCGGACATCACTGCTAAATGTTAAATTATTGAACCACTTAGTTAAAGGATGAGCACTTGTCGGGTCCCGGTCCGAGTGGCTCCAGGTCGGGTGCCGGTCCGAGGGACGTACAATGTCCCAGTACGAGCCAGTGTGAGCGGACGCACACGGAGGGGACATCCCGGCAGTATCACTGGGCCGCGCAGGCGCAGACGCCCTGTGACCCGGCGGGATCCGCCCCGCACGGCGTGACGTCATTACACTGGCGTGCGCGGGTGACGTCATCACGGCAGCGCACGCGCAGTACACGCCTTCAGCCTATTTAAAGCCCCACAGGGCTTTAGATCATTGCTGTGTGATTTTCAGCCAGCACCAGTCGTCTGTTGATCTTGCTCCTGTTTGATACCTGTGACCTGGCTTCCTCCCTGACTATTCTCCTGGATTACCCTTCTGTACCTTGTTGCCTGCCTCCTACTGACCCGGCTTGCCTCTTGACTCTCCATTGGATTCCGCCTTGTACTTCGCTGCCCGCCTGTTACCAACCCGGCTTGTCTGACCTCTCTATTTGCCTTCTAGGATCCTGCACGGCTGCCTATCCTGCCTGCACACTACCTGTTGCTGACACCTGGTATCCTGATCCGGCACCCGTGCACCCCCTGCCTGACACACACTGTCTCCAACCCAGTGCTCATCAGACAGGGTTGCAAGGGAGGTCCTCCTCATCATCTCGGGCCCACACCGCGGACCTAACAGCACTGATCACTTTTGGCCCAGGGAGAAAGATTGCCAGGTGTGACTTTGTCTTCACCTAAAATATCTGTGCTAACCTTGCTTAGTTTCAGTGTGCTGAGTGTTGTTTTTGGACACTGTGTAATATATGAGTGGGTTTGAAGGTAAACCAATCCATCCATATCCATCTGAGCAGATCAATGGTGTTACATGTGCCTGTGTTTCCATTTCATGTAAGGCTCAGATTTATATAGAATTTTAATCTTGGTGCACCTGGGGACAAGTTAAGGTGACAGGACATCATCCTGAAATGCCTGATTGATAAAATATCCTTCTAATTTAAATTATTTTTAATTGTTTTAACCACTTTAGAACTGCTGTACGTATATATACATCTTGGTCCTAAAGCAGTTAATATCAGGCTGCAGCCATTATGTTTTTTTGCTGACACTCGGTATTCACATACAAGTGACAAGTCATCTGGGTGGCTCCATTGTATGGTGATGAAATCGTGGTGCTCCCCCATCTCTGATGTGTATCCTGGCATTTGCTGTGCCTTGTCCAAACTGGGGACCAGTACTGTGGCTGTCAACAGGTGGACCGGAGGAAAATTAGCACAGATCCGTTATCTGACCTTCCCTCCGGTAACTGAGCCTGGAAGCAACGAGGATTCAGGCTGCTGTGGCAAGAGAAGAAGCTGGTGAAGCATGATCTGTGCTTTACCAGTTTCAGTCGGGTCCATAGTTGGCAATCTTTCCATAATGTGGAATTATCACTTTGGTTATGCTATCACCTAGGGGGTTTGTTAGCCATGTGATAGAAATAAAGGTAAGTGTAAGAAAAAAAAAGTTTAAAAAAATGAAAGTGACATATGATAATAATAAAAAAAATCCCTTTGTAAGCTCTCTGCCCCCATGTACACACGCATACAAATGCAAACATGCGTCAGGTGCGCCTTTGTGCGAAAAGAACAATTGCACCACACGTTACATTTCCCCATCAACGTTTGAAAGCAATAATTCCTGGGGCAATCACTCACTGTTAACTCTAAATTGATGGTTGGCAAAGGCTGTTAAATGATGCCTATGAACAAACTGTAGTTTTTCCCCATTTCACAGGCACACACAATTTTTAGGCCTGACACGTTTGGTATTTATTTACCTGATACAAGCCCATCTTTTTCACTTTACCAAAAAATTGGGTATTATATTGTGTCTGTCTGCCCACAAAATCATTGTAGTGTACTTTTACATCCACGCAAATATCATGCAACATAAAAAATTGCAACTAGCATATTTTTACAGGGCCTTTGCTTTTAGAAAATATAGAAATGTTTGGGGTTTTTAACCACTTCAAGACCAGGTGTTTATACCCCCTTCCTGGCCAGGCCATTTTTCAGTATTCAGCGCTGCGATACTTTGACTGACGTTTATTCCGTCATGCAACGCTGTACTGAAATGAATTTTATACCATTTTTTGGGGACAGATAGGGCTTTATTTTGGTGGTATTTAATCACCACTGGGGTTTTTATTTTTTATTATAATTAGGAAAAATTACAGAAAATTTTGGAAAAAAAAAGTTTTTTTTTACATTATGTTAGGAAACATTTATTATTACCCAGTTTTTTGGTAAAATATAAAAGTCGGGGTCACGTCGGATAAATAGACACCAAACATGTCAAGCTTTAAAATTGCGCGCACCCACGAAATCGCAGAAAACTACCATACCCAAAATTGGCCATAGGCGACAACTTTAAAAGCTTTTACCGCTCATCAGTTTAGTGTTATCAGTGATTGATGGCCCTAGACTTATTGCTCTCACTGCGACGTTCGCGGCGATATGTAGCATGTGCGGCGTAATGGGCATGCGTGTATGTATGGGTGGGGACTTTAAAAAAATGTTTTTGTTTTTTTATTCTTTTTTATGTGTAACCTTACATTTTTTTGGGGGGGGACTTACATTTTTTTTTTTTACTAAACTTTATTGCTATCATATACGGGGCTAATAAAAAACCCCTATGTGATAGCAAAATATGTGACAGGTCCTCTTTATGGAGACATCAGACCCCCAATGTCACCTAGGACCCCCCAAAAGAAGCTGATTGCAGCTTCTGAAGCTGGAGAGTGACACAAGAATGCGGAAGTCATGTATTATACAACACTTCCGCATTCTTGCAGAGAAGAGGGGACCGGAGGGAGCTCGTGTACCGAGCTCCCTCTGATCCCCTGTGACACAGGCGACCTGCTGATCCCGGGCACGCACCGGGCACAGCAGAGCCCGGGATCAGCGTGACAACAGCGGGGGGAGGGCAACCGATCGGCACCCCATACATGCGATCCGCCGGCTCTACAGCCGGCGGATCGCTTGTATGGTAACAGGCATCGCTGCCTGTTTTTAAATTTCAGCCGTTTCCCGCTTGCGCGCTCAGATCTAGATAGCTCCGGGCCGGCCGTTTTTTTACTACGGCCGGCCCAGAAGTGGTTAAACAGTTTTCTAGTCAAAAATTCATATTTTAACAAAGAATTAAAACATTGCTCCGGTAATAAAGTGGTTAAAGAAGAACTCCAGATTTTTTTTTATTAGCCCTTGCAGTTGTGTCTAGTTGTTGAAATATCAGAGATTTACTCACCCAAAATTCCCAGCAGCCAGCTGTCACAGCGCACCCTGAAGCCTGTGCCCTCCTCCGCTGCAGATTGGAATGTTCCTCAGTGTCCTCATGTCTATACACAGTCTATAGACACTGATTTACTGGATCTTGGACCGCTGCAGAGGAGGAGGAGAGACATTCCAGCGACCAGTCTAAGAAGCCGGCTCAACAGTTCAGGTGAGCATATCTTTGTTTTTTGTTTTTAACCTAGACACAAATGAGCAGTCAATCCTTGCAGTGCAGGGGTAAGCCCCACTTGCAAGTGACAATACAACATTCCTGGAGCTCTGCTTTAATAATATAGTGCTGTTGACAATTTGCATTTCTTTGTTTCATTGTTCTCGCCTGTGTTAAGCTAGTAGAGTATTGCTACTTTTTCCTGATATGTGCAATAAAAACAATGAATCTACCAGGTAATAAAAAGCTACTGCTTATTATACTGTACTCTGTTGTCTCAGGCAATGGTGCTACAGTCACACTACTTATGATCACATGACAGCGTCATAAAGCGAGTTTAATCTGCATTCCACAGATTCCACGAACAAATCTGCAGAAGGTTAATAGATGGTCATTTGTTTCCATACTGGAAATTTAACTTCACATAGCAATTAAAGTTTATGTCCAGCTAGAACTTTCTTTTTTAGTTTTATAAAAAGTGGATTCTCCTTTCTATTCATGCTAAACCATTATTACTAAGACAGAAAGTGGTGGGAAATCCAAAACATTTTTCAGTTGTCACCAGAGGTGAAGGTAAATCTTCCATTAAAGTGAACCTTTACCCCCCTTCACTAATAATCACAGCAGCATGCAGCTCTGCATGCTGATTTTAAATCATCTTACTTTCATAGGTTAAACAAACTTGTTTTTCATTTACTTACAAATAGAGCTCATCTACTTCTTGGTCCAGTTCTGACACATTATTGTGTGCCAAAGCGTTGCATCCTGGGAAGGTTACATCAGTAGAGCATTGGTGGGAAATCTCATCTGTAATCTTATAAGATCTCAGGGAAAGACATTTTCCGCCCCTGAGATGATGTGCATGGTCACATGTCCTAGTCACATGTGCCAGAGTTCCAAGAAGTAAAGGGAGAGCTAGTAACTCACACTTGGTTTAGATGGCCACTGTCAGAAGACTGGGAAGGAAAAGAGAAACAAACTATGCAAAGAATACAAAGCTGGCAATTATCTATAAGTTTATATTAACACAGGACATTTTTTCTATATAGGCCTACATCAGGTACCCAACTGGTCCTGCATGCGTTGTGTTTTTATAGGGAGGGGGTTTAGCTAATGTTGGGGAGGGGGCTATATGTGTGCACATTGGGTAAATTATGGTTATATATTTTCTTGAAATAAATTGATTTTTTTTAATACTTTATGCTAATTTTGTTTGAAGAACATTTATGTGATCATATGGTTTCTCACTGATCTCTGATGTGTAGTGAAGTGGGAACCTGTGGTTTCTTTCAATTATCTATAAGTATCTGTTTGTAGAGTGTCATTACTAAACATTTTTAAAGGTGTATATGTTTTTTTTTTAAAGATATGGGTAAAGTTCCTCTTTAAGGACGCCTGTTTTTGTGACAGCTGTCTGAGAGGGAATTCCTCTCACTTTGGAGAGATTTGCTCTCTATTCCTGTTGCTTCTCGGGGACAGGAAGTGAAGGGAAATCTGCCCAAGGACACAAAAAGCAAAAAATAAACTGAAAGGGGTTTACTCCTTCCTTACTCCAAAAACCGAAAAGAAAAGTTTTGGCAATGTATACGCTTTAAATGTTGACATATTATATATTAAGGGAGAACTAAACTATAGAAGCTGTGTGCAAAAAAAGTCAAAGGGTTAAGAACTAGTCACCAGTATTGCATGTCTCCCTGTCATTACTGACTTACAATGGATCGTTTTGCACTGTCACTGTATCTGCTGCTGCCAATTACAATTGATCAAATCATATAGAGATTTGGTTAAAGTATCTTTTTAGTCCAGTCAAATCCTTTTCCCATCCTAAGCCCTGTTGAAGTGGGAGTGTTGTTGCCCCTGAATCGCGTTGGCTGTTTTTTGTTTGATTGAATTGGGAACAATTGAATGCACTCTTGGACTCTTTCACCTTTTGGTTTGCTTGTGAGTGATGATGCATATTTCTTTGTACTTGTAATATTAATACTATTATAACTAGGGCTGCGGAAATTAACGATTAATCCTCCGATTAATCGTTAATTTTTTTGATCGATCAAAATTATTTTGATCGATCAAAGTTCTTTTGATCCATACTCGCCTCTCCGCCGGCTTCCGGGTCTTCCGTCGATGTCCGCGACATCACCGGACTCCTCCCCCCTTCCACAAGTGGCTCTGTCGGCTAACGAAGGGAAGGGGGGTGGAGTCCTGTGACGTTAATGTCAGTCACGTCACTGGACTCCTCCCCCTTTCCGTAGTTACCCGATGGAGTACACAGTGAGTACACAGCCTAACTCTCCCGGCCGCCCCGGGAGAGTGGTTTAATCTGCTCTCTCTTTTTACCGGAAAGGTTTAATCTGCTCAATCGAGCAGATTAAACCTTTCCCTGCGATCGTTTTTTTTTTTTTCTTTTCTGACATCGGGAGCCGCGGCCTGACCGTCAGTCAGAAAAGAAAAAAAAGGCATACGATTGCATAGCTAGATTCCTATTGGCTATTGCACTTTGCAATAGCCAATAGCAAACTAGCTAATGGACCCGCCCAGTGCTGCTGCCAATCAGCAGAGGGGGGACCTGATTTTTTTTCTATCAGGTCCTCTTCTGGTGATTGAAAGAAGTAGGGGGCGGGTGCAATAGCTAGTTTGCTATAGGCTATTGCAAAGTGAAATAGCCAATAGGAATCTAGCTGTGCATTCTTATGCCTTTTTTTTAAATTATTCTGACAACTGAAACTGGCAGAATACTAAAAAGTCTGCAGATAGCAAAGAAGCTATTGCTTCCTGTGCGATCTGCCATCATTTCAGGGGGGGTGCTCTCTCCCAGCCCCCCCTAACCCTCCCTCCGCAGATGGGGGTGGGGGGAGAGGGCACCTCCCTGAAACAGAGGGACACCTCCCTGAAATTTCTTATTTCAGGTTGGGATCCCTGGCATTGACCTATACACATACAGCACAGCAATTAATTAAGTAATACAATGTACTAGGATGTTATACACACTTTCTTCTTTTAAAAGATGCCCCCATATGTTCTTATGAGGAAAAGAGATCTACGAAATGCGTCAAAATACCACTCTCTTACTACTGACTAGCCACGTATTCTGGAAAGAGTCAGTACCTCTCTGCTGCTTTTGACACTGTTGACCACCCACTGCTCCTCAAAAAAATCCACTCGCTTGGCCTACAAGACTCTGCTCTCTCATGGTTCTCATCCTACTTATCTACGCGCTCCTTCAGTGTCACCTACAATTCTAACTCCTCCCCTCCTCTTTCTGTAGGGGTCCCCCAAGGCTCAGTCCTTGGACCCCTCCTCTTCTCCATCTACACCTCCTCCCTTGGTCAACTAATAACCTCACATGGCTTCCAATACCATCTCTATGCCGATGACACTCAAATTTATCTTTCCACTCCACAACTCTCCCCCTCAGTGTCCCTGCGTGTCACTAATCTACTAAATGACATATCAGTCTGGATGTCACAACATTTCTTAAAACTCAACCTTTCAAAAACTGAGCTCATGATATTTCCTCCACCCGCCCAGTGCTGCTGCCAATCAGCAGAGGGGGGACCTGATTTTTTTTCTATCAGGTCCTCTTCTGGTGATTGAAAGAAGTAGGGGGCGGGTGCAATAGCTAGTTTGCTATAGGCTATTGCAAAGTGAAATAGCCAATAGGAATCTAGCTGTGCATTCTTATGCCTTTTTTTTAAATTATTCTGACAACTGAAACTGGCAGAATACTAAAAAGTCTGCAGATAGCAAAGAAGCTATTGCTTCCTGTGCGATCTGCCATCATTTCAGGGGGGGTGCTCTCTCCCAGCCCCCCCTAACCCTCCCTCCGCAGATGGGGGTGGGGGGAGAGGGCACCTCCCTGAAACAGAGGGACACCTCCCTGAAATTTCTTATTTCAGGTTGGGATCCCTGGCATTGACCTATACACATACAGCACAGCAATTAATTAAGTAATACAATGTACTAGGATGTTATACACACTTTCTTCTTTTAAAAGATGCCCCCATATGTTCTTATGAGGAAAAGAGATCTACGAAATGCGTCAAAATACCACTCTCTTACTACTGACTAGCCACGTATTCTGGAAAGAGTCAGTACCTCTCTGCTGCTTTTGACACTGTTGACCACCCACTGCTCCTCAAAAAAATCCACTCGCTTGGCCTACAAGACTCTGCTCTCTCATGGTTCTCATCCTACTTATCTACGCGCTCCTTCAGTGTCACCTACAATTCTAACTCCTCCCCTCCTCTTCCTCTTTCTGTAGGGGTCCCCCAAGGCTCAGTCCTTGGACCCCTCCTCTTCTCCATCTACACCTCCTCCCTTGGTCAACTAATAACCTCACATGGCTTCCAATACCATCTCTATGCGGATGACACTCAAATTTATCTTTCCACTCCACAACTCTCCCCCTCAGTGTCCTTGCGTGTCACTAATCTACTAAATGACATATCAGTCTGGATGTCACAACATTTCTTAAAACTCAACCTTTCAAAAACTGAGCTCATGATATTTCCTCCACCCCGTGCACCTTCCCCCAACATTTCAGTTGTGATTGATAACACAACTATCCAACCCTCCCCTCATGCCAAGGTCCTAGGTGTCATCCTTGACTCGGACCTCACCTTTCTTCCCCACATCCAATCGCTATCCAAATCCTGCCGCCTTCACCTTCGTAACATCTCAAAAATACGCCCCTTCCTCACCAATGACACCGCAAAACTACTCATACACTCCCTTGTTATCTCTCGTCTTGACTATTGTAACTCCCTCCTCATTGGCCTTCCACTACACAGGATATCCCCCCTTCAGTCTATCATGAATGCAGCTGCCAGACTCATTCACCTTACCAACCGCTCAGTGTCTGCATCCCCCCTCTGCCAATCCCTCCACTGGCTTCCACTCGCCCAGAGGATACAATTCAAAATATTAACAGTCACCTATAAAGCCATCCACAACTCTGCCCCCGGATATATCTCAGACCTTGTCTCAAAGTATCACCCTAAACGTCCCCTCCCCTCATCCATTGACCTCCTGCTTTCCAGTTCCCTTGTCCACTCCTACCATACTCGACTACAGGACTTCTCTACAGGACTTCTCTAGAGTCTCTCCCATCCTCTGGAACTCCTTACCCCAACATGTCCGTCTATCTCCCACCTTGACTGCCTTTAGGCGTTCCCTAAAGACTCATCTCTTCAGGGAAGCCTATCCCACCTCAACCTAACCACTGAACCTTCACATTCTCACATAATTCATTCCCACAGCTACCACAGCTACCTCATGTATCATTTCCCCCTCCTCTTTTAGATTGTAAGCCCTCAGGGGCAGGGCCCTCCTTACCATCTTGTCTTGAATTGTATTGTAACTGTAATGTCTTCCTTATATTGTAAAGCGCTGCGCAAACTGTTGGCGCTATATAAATACTATGTAATAATAATAATAATACCTTGACAGAATGTAAACACTATTTAGTAGAAAGAGTATTTAATAGAAATAAGGGTTTTCATGTGAGACTGTGTATATTTATGTGAGATTTTCACATGAAAACATACAAAAATCTTTTTTTTTAATATGTTTTGCGTGTATGTATGTATATATCTGAATACAATGTGTACTTTTATAAAGGGTGTTTTATATTTACAGGCACCTTAAAAGTCCCACTGTGTTTGTTTGGTTTTGTGTTTCTACTGTCCCTAGGAGTCTGCTAATATTGGGCGCCCGCACACTTGTTTGTTTTGTCATTATGTTGTGGTGAGTTCCAGTCCAGTAGAGAGTGGCATTGCACCTGGAGTGCTGAGTGATACACAATGGTGGATATATTTATTATTCAAGATTACAAACGGGCATACAGACTATCCTTTCATGTTTTATTGTGCTAGATTTACATGTTTAGGTTATGAGCACTATCTATATTTATTTGTTATATATTTGCTTATATTTCATACTCTGATTCTTTATTTGATTCTTTGATTTCCTAAAAATATTTTATATGTATAGGGGCAGCTATATTTATTCATCATGGCATGCACATGCTAAGCTTATTGCTTCAAATGTATCTAAAGCCAAAGTTTTTTTTATTTTTTTGCATAAGGTTAGTATGCCTGCTAGATTTGTATTGCAGTCTACATTCCTGCTGTGTAGATTGACCCTCTCTGTTAAGACTGTAAAAAATAAATAAAAGGGAAATCTTCCAATAGGGATACTATTCTGGTGACAATTATTAAACATGTAAGCCAGCAATAAAAAAGTTGTTTAGTTTCGCTTTGTTTCTTTTGGAATTTTTTGGGGGATTCGGGTCTGAAAGTCAATTCGTTTCGGGCATTCGGAATCGGATGAATCGATCATCTGCATCTGGGTAGCCCCTTTCATAAAGGGGGCACCCAGATGCCACCCACTGCCTTGTGAATGAGTAAGGGGTAGTTGTACCCCTACTCATTCACTAGAAGAGTTAAATCAAATTTAAATAAACACACAACACCTTAGAAAAAATCCTTTAATTGAACAACAAAAAAACAAAACACAAGTTTTTGACAATTCCTTTATTTAAAAAAAAAAAAAGGTCCCATGATGTCAATCTCAACTCCCCCTGACCAACCAAAAAACAAACAAACATCTCCACTGGCTGCCCTATGCAATTTTTACATCGGGTAGTAGGCATAAATAAATAAAGCCTTTCTCTAACAGGCCCGCGCCTCTGCTGATTGAAACCAGGCAGGGGGCTGAGCAATAGCCAGCCTGCTATTGGCTATTGCAATTTAAAATAGCCAATAGCAGAATAACTATTGTTCCTGCAGAGGAGCAGACCTGAGAGAGAAAGTTCTAGGTGCTACTGCTGTTGCTGATAATTGCTGAAATTGTCTCTCTGTATTTAGGTTTAGTCACAGACACACTCAGTGTGCTGCACAGTCCTGTTGCAGATTAGGGAGAAACAAGAGTGTTTACAGGGACATACAGTACACTGTTAGATTTTTTTTTCATTCAGCCTGTGGGATGAGTTAAAAAATTCAGATTTTAAAATATGTAACAGAATTTCCCACTGGGCTATTATATTCTGATTGGCTGCAGTCTTTGTTCACTGTTCGGCCAACAATTTTCCGCCCTGAACGAGATACATCAATTGATTTTAACATCTACGTTAAACAGCATAGATGAGGGAACCTCCCTGCTGACAATTGTATTCAGACAGCCACAACACTCAGGGCTTTCAGAATACCCAAACCGTGACTGCATCTGATAGGATGCATCTGACAATTTTCCACCCGGCGGCTTTAGATTTTTCAACTGACTTTTGTGGAGCTTGGTGGTGCTGACAGGCCACCTATGGCTCGAATTTCAGCTAATTCAGCAGCAATCCTGGTTGCTGACAACATCTATTTTTAAAAAGAGTTACAGACACACTTTATGTTGCATTAGGGAAAAATTACAGAGTGTTTGCAGGGAGATGTACTTTTTTGTATGTTCAGTAGCGGTTTAACTGCTGGAACCCCCCTCCCCTTGATTATTTTTTGGCTTCTTTTTTTATTTCATGGTTTTATTTAGGTTTAGTTCGGGTCTAGTGTTTTGTGAAAAGGTTTAAATACTGTGCACTATGGATGCAGCGATACCGTTTTTTCGGTATCGAATACCGACTTTTTCGTTTTGGTACTTGCTGATACGAATACTGATACCGGAAGTCTCACTAAGGAAGCTGGGTGGTGTGTCATGACTCACCGCCCGGCTTACTGATTAGCCAGGAAGCCGGGCAGCGTGTGGAACTTCTGGTATCAAAAAGCCAGGGGGAGTCATTACACGCTCTCGGCTTTCTGATTGGCTGGGATTGGCCTGGTGATAAGGAAGCATGGAGCCGGCTTCCCAGCCAATCAGGAAGCCAGGCAGCGTGTAATGACTCGCCGCCCGGCTTCCTAATACCGGAAGTTCCGTTATCGGGATAGGCATATGGAGCATTTCAGCGAGTACTCGGCCAAATACTCGGTATAGGCACCGACACCGATGCTAGTATTGGTATCAGTGCATCCCAACTGTAGTACAATTTTGTGGGGGCTTTTTACAGTGAAATAAGAATACTGTCATGTTGATTTTTTTTTTACTACAAACTGACTGGTATAGGTCCTGTTGAAAGAGGCATGGTCATAGTGTTTAAAGACTGTGCATGTACTCACTATAATATTTGGCAGGGCTTTTTACAGATGAATGAATACACTTTAATGCTGATTTTTTTAATTCATCGATTCCAGTTGCCAAAGCAGCCTAGTGAAAGTTTTTAAAGATTGTTCATGCATTCACTACAATATTGTGTGGGTGTTGTTTAAAATGTGGCTTAATCGCATGCAGTGAAATAAATACAGATTAAAACAGATTTTATTTAACAAAGAGCTTGCTAGTGTGGGTCCTGTTGACAAAGTAATCTAGTGAAAGTTTGTAAAGGCTGTGCACATAGTGGCTACAATATTTTGTGGGCTTTTACAGTGAAATAACTACACTGTAAATTTTGATTATTTTTTTTGATCAACAGCTAACTCAAAGGGTCCTCTTGACAAAGCGGCCTAGTGAAAGTGTGCACACGTATGCACTACAATATAATGGGGATCTTTTAGTGAAATAAATACACCGTAATATATACACTTTGTTGATTTCTTGATTACAAGCTGCCTGTTGTCTCACAGTGAAACTGTTGCCTAGTAAAAGCTGCTTACATACTGTGCATGGAGTCATAACAATATGAAACCATGCACAGTCCGATTCATTCATCTGTAGTGACAATGAAGAGATCTCTTCTCACTTTCTGTTGTACACCAGAGGCAGCAAAAATAACTTGACCTGGATTTTAACTATTATTTAATCTATCCAAAACTAACAAAAGTTTGGGCTTAATATATACGTTAAGAATAGTACTTTAGTTAAAAATACATTGTCACCTTACCCATTCAGGGCAAAGTGATAGTGTCTTTGTACAGGGCCCCTTACTGAACCCCTGATACTTACCTCACTTTCTCTCCCTTGCAGCTCCTACCTTGCCAGCCAGCACTATATTCCTAGTATTGGCTGGCTGCTAAGGAAAGTAGTGACAGCACTCCCTCGGTCATGTAAAAATGGGTAGACCTAGTTATTTGCAGTTAAACCTAGACACTGTCAGAGGTAAGCAGATCACATGCACCCTCATACCGAGAAGCCCCAGGTATTGTGGACAGCAGCGACACAGGAAGGAAAATCTGTCCGAGCAGTAGCCATTGGTGTATTACCTTTGAATTCAAACATACGAAAATATGAAACATGCTAAAAAGAGATGGGGAAAGGGCAGAAGGGGATGTTATCTTAGAAAACCCATTGTTCTCTGGTGAAAGACTTTACATTAATTGTAGTGAATTTTTTTATATCTTTATCCACTCGATGCGTCTAATAAAGCTAAATATAAACTTGCGAACCTCAACATGGAAGAACAAAATGCATATCTGAAGGATATTGAAACCTATCTTTAAAAACGTTAGGAGAGCAAAGCAGGCATACATTTCAAATTGAGAACTGTTATGTCCACAATATCAAATGTTGTTGTCTGTATTCTAAATCTAACTCGTTATAGCACTAATGTCTTTAAAATAGTGTAGATATGCTCCTACAGTTTTTGCTTAGCTTCCAGTTAAAGTTTTTTGCCTGCTCTTTTGTAACTTACTAAATATATAATATTTTTGGTTCTGCTCTTAAGTACACTTCTTCCTTATTTTAGGTTGTTTATTTTTGTGGGACTTTTATATAACAATAACACAGATTTGAAAGATTATTTACTATTTAGCAAAACTAGTAATATGTAATAAAAAACATACCACTTATTGATTATAAACATATTCCACGTACATAATAAATGACAAACTGCTAACTTATGGATACTTATCCAACACATATTTGGTCCAAGGTATATGTCATTTATTTTTCTTCTCATTTGTTTTGAGATGTGGAATATGTTTGGCCAGGATAATAAAGCTAGGTACTCCTATCAAGGGTCTTCATTTCTTTTAAATACACACGCTATCATCTCTCCCACCAAATAAATATGAAATTAAATCCTATAGTTATTGTAAAAGACGAATACGACAATTAAAATGGTGTTTTAGTTTCCCCTTAGTTTCAGTCTGAAATAGACATGTGTTGCTCAAAATAATAACAGAGGATATTAATTATTATTATTTGTATTGCATGTAAATGGAAAATGTTGCTTTGAAATAAATGAAGTTTGAATGTTACCCCTCTACGTTATGACTGTCAGTTTCCGTACTACAGGTGACATGGGCAGGCTTGTTTCAGACAATACAGCCTAAGGTGATCATCAGCAATACTGTGACAGTGGGAAAAGCAACCAGCAATAGCATCCCTGATGAGACCACATATTCTAGTAAGAAAAGCAATCATACAATGTGGCGGTGATAAGCATGCAGTAGCAAAGACCACTTTTACTTTATTAATGTCAAAGCATGGATTCTCATCACCATATTTGCTGACATAATTGTCAAGGCTGTGCACACACAATAGGAAAAGATACAGCAATATAGAGACCGGGAGCCACGCTTGCATGGCAGCGAGTGGACATTTACGCTGCTACTGCCGACATCCAGTACTGAGGTTCCTCTATGTGGCTTCTACTAATGTGGGGACACAACAACATTTGCAATAGCGTCAATTGGATAACACTAAGGCGTTCATGCAGCTGGCATCGTCTTCATTTTGCCCAGCAGCAACACCATTTTAAAGGAGACCACAGGAGCATGGCGTGTCAGTGGCGGCCTGCTCTCCAATTGCAAGTGGAAGTTTGTACTGGAACTGGGGAACTGTACTGAAGCCAGAATACTCTTCACCTACTTCACATCTGACTTCCTAACTACCTTTTTAGAGCTTCCTCACTATTCCTTTAATACTTTTCCACACACCTACTGCTGACCTACTGCACTGCTACTGTTCTCTGCTGCCTTTCTAATGCCTCCTACTACTCCTCTACTACCCCTTTATTTCACCTCATTGCCTTTTTTGCCACTCCATACCTCTTCGTTATTCCCCCCTACTGCACCCCTGTTAACCCTCTAGCCACTCTAACACTGACATTCTACCCCTTTACTATACCTACACCACCCCTTAATGCTCCACTACTACCTCTTCACTAAATGACGCTGCACTCGCACACTTCTCTACTGAATGCTGCTGCACCACACACTTCTTCACTGAACATCAGATATCGGCACCATTTTGGGATGTCCCAAAGATGAACACTTCTGCACTCTAAGCCCCTGCACCAATGGGCACTCTGGCACTTTCTGCTATTGCTCCTGGTTTGCACTACTGCAGTCGCTGGCACTGCACCCAGTTGACACTCCTGCCATCACCTCTACTGCACCCGATGCAGACCCTTCCACTGCACCTGATGCACACACTTGCGTTTGCTGGCACTGCACCTGATATGTACTCTTGCACCAGATGCACACTCTTGCGCGTGCCACCACTGTCTCTGATGTGCTTTCTAGCAAATCTTGCCACTGCACTGCACCTAGTATATCTGCACACTGTGATTTGTCTGCAAAATATATATTTCACATTGATTTACCCTTCATGCTCTAAATTACAGAACTGTTTAAATATCTCTGCTAACAAATTTGCTTTTATATTTGGATTATACTGTCTTGTAAACTTGCAAATTGCTCTCAGAGTCTACTTGCTTTACTGAGTATAAGACTTATCACCTCTGTATATTTTAATGTCACACAGGGCCATTTTGAAGTATTTCAGTAATTTAAACAGATTACAGATTAACTCAGTTAACAGCTGTTAATGTTTTTTCTAAATCCAGAGTATGCACAAAACACATTCTTAAATTAAACATTAATCTTTCTGCAAAGTAATTTGTAAAACTGAATATACTGCATTCTTTCTTGTTGGATTGCGGGCTTGTGTATTGAATAACCGTGGTGTAGAATCAAGTGCTTTCTATAGTATTTACAGCATTGACTATTAGCATGCCATATTTTGTGCGCTGATATGTGTTGCGTTAAGGCAGCCTATTTACTTTGAATGGGTAGTCAAAACATAACGGATGAAAAACTGGAGCCGCAGCATTTTCTTATTGCAGCACACCACAATTCATTTTATGTACATTCTGGTGTACTTCAGCATGGATCCATTGGCACCTACTGTTCTGTGCACTTCTGAATGAATGACATTGTAACACACTGCACAAGTGTTGTGCATTACCATGTGTGAGTTTTACCATATATTACTGCAACTCAAAAGTCTGAAGGGGACCTAAGTTTAACAAACTAATTAATTAACTTTGTGCTGTAACTTCTATATTGAAGCTCTCAGATTAAAAATATGGCCCTTGCAAATTTGCTTTTATATTTATAAGCTCCAAGGTTTTCATCCTAATTCTGACTTTACTAGCTAGTGAATCACATATCTTAAGCAAGCATGCACCAAGTGAAGCTTGAAAATCCCTTACTCTTACCTTAAGCTGACCATACACCTATTGATTTTCTGCAGATTTTTCTATGGTCAGATGGAAAAAGTCATATTATTCCAAGAAAACACAGATAGTAGTGATGGGGTTTTAAGAGGCGTCAGACTTGCATTGCAAATTCATACAAATGTATTGTTGATAATCATAAAAACTACTACCTAAAAATTACATTAAAATCATAATAACATAATTAATTCCTCAATTCTTGCTTGATTAACACATTTGACAAAATATACATGATAAACAGTTATTCATATATGTTATCCAGCTTAACTTTGTGTATTCTTTCCATAAATATTGATACAGTGATCCATCCGTTTCCAACGCGTTTCGCACATATGCTTCTTTAGGAAAATTTGTAGCAAGAAACTAGTTATAACTATATACAATTCATTTTTAATAATACATTTACATAAATTCCATTATTTACATTTTGTTCATTGTGGCACACTCACAGAGTCTCATTCCCCTACTTACCCAAGGCCTAGGAATCAATTGCAAAACTATTTCCAAGATAGGAGGATGGGAGTCCACCGATCCATATTTAAACAGATTTTATACAAATGGAGGCAATTTAACACTATTGTTACCCTCCCCAGTTGTGGTCAACTAACAGAGGTCTCACCAAGAGCAAGTATGTAATACTTTGGGAGGTTGCTGCAAACGTAGATTAACATTTTAGAAGATAAAGGCGTTTCTTGCATTGGTGAATAGTGTTTATCATGAGTCTGCCATCAGGAGAACACTGAAAAACAGTTTTGTATATGGTAGGGTTGGAAGGAGAAAGCCAATACTATCTAAAAATAGGATCTCTGCTCATCTAAAGTTTGCTAAAGACCCTGAAGGGAATTTATCAAAACTGGAGCAAGCAAAATCAGGAGCAGCTGTGCATGGGAACTTCTATCTTTCAATGTCAATCTTAACTGAACAAACTGAAGAGAAAAGCTGATTGGTTGCCATGCACAGCTGCTCCAGATTCTGTCTGCTCCAGTTTTGATAATTTCCCCCCTTAAAGCAGAAGAACAATTATGTTTTGGAATGGCCCAGTTAAACTCCCGACCTTAATTTTATAGAAATGTTGTGAAAGGGCCTGAAGCGGACAATTCATATGAGGAAGCTGATCAACATCCCTGAGTTAAAGCTGTATGGAGGAATCGGCTAAAATCCATCCAAGCCACCATGCAGGACTGATCGAGAGTTACTTGAAATGTTTAGTTGCAGTTATTGCTGTCCAAGGGGGGCACATCAGTTACTGAAAACAAAGGATCACATTCTTTTACCACTCACAGATACAGTATGCACAGTAACCTTGATCACTTTCCTCAATAAATACAGTAAATGAGCAAGCATTTTTTTTGACTCCTTTGTTTAAAGGATGGGTTCTCATTAGCTAGTTATAGGCATGAAAAGGAGATAATGTTTTAGGTCATATTTATGCTGAAATATTGAAGAGTCTAAAGGGTGCACAAAGCACCACTATAACTGTTTCTGGAGGCAGTTTAGAAGCTGTCATTTTATTTTGTGTTTGTAGCAAAGTGTTTTTTGCAATCTATGCATGCGTGCAGTATACAATGTGTTTATCATATAAAATGATGGGGTTTGTATGATTTTGCTTGTACCAGAATGTGTTTTCTCTTACTACATATAATGCAGCACATTAATATTTTTAATCATAGACAATGTTGTAGATCAATGTAAATCAATGTCTGAATCGTAAGTATCTACACTTAGAACCACCAGCCCGATATATCTTATGAGAACTAGCCCAGGAGGGCAAATGCCTGCCAGCCCAGTCCTCCATACATGAGAGTTCCTTGCCTGTATGCTTATACTTGTAGTTTATCTGCAGTGCCTCCTCTGTTCCAAAACTCATGTAGAGTATGATATTTTTAAGTAGAAAAAAAGATGTTTGCTAATTGTAATTATCTTTTTCTTTTCTAGAAAGAACTGAACATGAAATTTAATGTAATGAACTGTTGATACACGGATGGACATAACTTTTACCTTGTGGAATGAGTAACAGCCATGCACCATTTGTTCCAGCTGGTATTAGAGCAGAAAGATCTTTCCAGAGCAGGTGACTTGTTCTCTTTAGATGATTTTGAAATTGAAGGTAGCCTGTCTGAAGCTCTGGAACAGATCAGGATTATTTCATCCTCCTCGGTAAGTAAAAAATATATAATAAACACCCCTACATGTTTTGACACCCATCATGTTCTTCTACATTCCTTAATTTTTGTCAATGTAGGGTGTGGAAAGATGAAACCAACACTCTTACTATGTTTAAAACATTTACTAAGACAGTATGTTTGCTGTAACATAGAAACATGGGTCAGCAGCTACAATGAGAGCAACTGGGCTCAAGCTGTTCCTTTATGCCAGTCTGGACTAGCCATAAGGTTCCATTATGTGCAGCAATGAATGTCTATAAATATGGAGATACTCAGAACACCAGGGTGTCTATACACTCACAGTCCAAAATATATTTTTGGGTTTCAGCGTGTAGGCTGTAGAGATAAATTTACTATGCATACAATCATAAATGAATTGGCATAGCACAGGTTTAATAGCATTCACGGAAGTGCATGTCAACATTCATGCGATTATCAAGACACAAAATAACCTGCCATATCTTTTTATATACTAAAAGCAGCCACTAATTCAAAATACAAATACAGGCACATGTAACTCTGTATGTGTTTCTGGTTTTGCCCCATGCACTTTCCCTCACTGTTACAAAGTACCACACTTACCCCCATGTCTTACACCATCATACCCTCTGCATATCAGTCCTCTCCAGCAATTACTACCCAGCGTCATACCATCCATACTTATCTCCTGCATATGCTACATGCCTTCCTATCTTCCACACTGCTCTCCAGATAATACTAACTGCCATATTATCCACTGCACTACTCGTCTGCATATACTGCCTGCCATCATACCCTCCAGACTCCTCTCACATACACACTTACTGTCAGTCATCATACCCTTTTCACTTGCACATACTGCCCCCCTCTTATATCCATTGGCTTTGCTGTCCTGGACAACCTGCCCTCTGTCATACCCTCTAAACTCTTCTCTTCAAAAAATACCCATGATCATGCCCTCTGCACTTTTCTCCTGCAGATACTGCCCACCTTCATGCCCTCTGCATTTCTCTCCTGCACATTCAGGTCCATGTCATACATGGAGTCATTTTCCTACACATACTGTCAGCTTTTATACCCTTTGCATTTCTTTCTTACCTACACTGCTCCATAATTGTACCATCTGCAGTCCTCTCTTGCATATATTGCCTGCTGACATTCCCTCCAGCACTCCTCTCCTGCAGTTACTGTCCCCATATCAAACCTTCCAAACTCCTCTTCTGCATACAGTACTGCCTGCTGTCATTCTGTCTGGGGAAAGAGAGGTTGAATGGGTCTGACTGGCTCTTAATAGCTGTAATACTGTCCAAACACTTGCTTACAAGCCTTTAGCGGTAATAGAATATTATCTATAAGTTGGTTTACGGCAGAATGAGTAGGCTTGCTGACTTTAGCATGGTGGCAACGTTTCTTGACTTCTCTTGTTTATTTCACTGAATGGCTGATTATTTTGCTTGAGGTTGCTCTTTTAGTAGCTTGTATATGTTATAGGTAGGTTTCCCTGATTCTTATTAACTTTCCCTTAACAGATACAAGAATAATCTAGTGTATGTTTTGTGAAGGTGGAGAACACTTTCATGTCAAATAAACTGTGGATGTTTTGTAGATAGTTAGCAATTTATGTTTACTTTGAAGGTGTGCACTTATTTGTGCTTGGAGGCAACACTCGCTTCCCACACCCAAACCTTGACATTTGGTCAAGATGTAAATGTTCTCCATAGTTTGCAATATATAAATGTTACTTTAAAAAGAAGTAGAACTTAAAGTGCATTTCCACTTTTGCAGCCAAATTGGAATAACACCTATTTTATATTTGTTATATATTTCCATTCACACAGAATTATCTAAAATATATTTTAAAAATTGCTGCTCACATTTTTAAGTGCTTTTTATTTGCTTAAAAATTCTACCTAGTTCCCCCTCTATGTTATGTTAAGGAGGGGGCTGTGAGAAGTTATGTTTACTTTAAAATATAACCATTTTCTTGCCATAATTCTTTTAAGGACCACAGGAGGACATATACCAATGTCCTCCTGTGACCCAAAACTCCGCATATAGCGGGCTGACAGCCGGGATGGATCCCAACAATATTGTAAGGATCGACCCTGCCACCTGATTGACAGCTGGCTATGCCTCTCTAGTGGAAAAGCCAGCTGTGTCCGCCTCCTGCCCCGTCCATCCCTCCAGTCAGCGCTGGAGGAACCGAGGGGGTTCCTCCAGCGCTCTATCGGCTCTAATTATGGGGAAGAGTGTATTTTACTTTCCCCATAATTCTCCTTTAATTAATCCTGTCTGTACTGCACTGGTGAATTTTAGTATCAGTTGTAAATTAGATTTGAACACTCTCTGTCCAAACAAAGGGTTTAAGACTAAGCTCCATTCACACTACAGCGTAGCTGGAACGTAATGTGCGCTCCCAAGTGTTTGTTTCCCGCATTTAGTGCGCATCCTTAGTGATCTCGATGTGTTTCTGGATGCACCAAACGTGGGAAAGCAGTGCATGTAGCTAATTCTGCAACACGTGTTCCGCGTTTTTTTCCCTCACGTTCGTACGCATTCTCATGCAACTTTTGGGTGCCATTAACTATTAATGGCACTGCAAACACATTCCAACTTTTCTGCGCAGTTTCATGAACTCATGTGAAAGTGCACACTTTTGTGCGCTTTTGATGCGTGTTCCTGACACACTATGGTATGAATGGGGACTTAGAGGCATTGTATGTTAATGAGAGGAAGCTCAGTCTATCCCTCAGTTTAACCCTCTTCTTTCATTTTCAAACTGCTCAGATTAGCCTGGAATCTGTGTCAAGGAGGTAAGAAATATTAAAAAATATATATATATTTTTGGGTATGCTGTGTGAATAGGAACACATAACAAACATATAGTGAGGGTTTCTGAAAATTGACTGCAAAAGTGGAAATACACACGCACAATAATAAGGGGTGGGGCGAGGAAGAAGGGCATTAGAACTGCAAACCTACTAGCCCCAGCCCTGGTCTATAGATCTACTTGTAGCACTCCTGCTCTTATGGTGATGCTGAATGACATTCCATCTCAGGCAAAAGCAATCAACACACTGAGATTAGGAGAAACAGCAGATCCCAGAAAAATATAATCAGAGCTCAGGCTGATCACAGCATAGTTGCAAAAACACTAAACACATGTCTGTATAGGGCAGGATAAGAATCCCAGTTGAGGAGAAATTGACAAAATAATTGGACATGAGGTAAGTAGACTTCATAATAATTTTGCAGTGCCAGGAGTCTTGATTTGCTTCTAGTTAAACAAAATATTATATACAGTATCTGTATACTTATTAAATTGGCCATGAAGTAGTTATACAATGAAACCACTAGAGGGCAACATTGCAGCATGATTTGAGTAGTATATGCAGTAGGCCATTCATTTACATAGCTCACAACTGTTCCTCATTTGGAAACAAATTCCTCTGTTACTCAGTTCTCCTAAAATATCCCTCTTTTGTCTATAGTGTTTTTTATCTGTATAAATGAATGTTGTCATTATACTTAAGCCAAAATATCTTTACATACAGTAGGAGAATTACAATTTCTGTTAGGCTTTTGGTCTGTGACTTGATTGTGGAGATTTGCCTTCACATGGGCAGCAACAAATATTGTAAACATTTTTAACCCTTCAGAGCATTGCTAAAACGTGTTTTTATGTATGTCCTGGCAGTACGTAAGGAAAATTGTTTTAAATAGGGACACAGAAGGCTGTAAAAACAGGTAGCTCTCCATCTCTCTAGAGATGCTTACCAACGCTGTAGGCTACCACATTCAGGGCCAGATTTCCCACAGGGCCAACCGAGACCCGGCGGCAGGGAGCAGAGGGGCGGCAGGAATTCCTATCGCCCAACGCATGGGACACCTGGCCTTCGGGAAGCAGAGAGAGTAAATCCAGCCATGACCACATTGGTTGTTTTTAAAGATTAATATAAACAACAAGTATCGACAATCATCCTTGATCTACCGGCTGAGGCTTCAGTGGCTTCTTCTCTGCATATGGAGTACAGGGAGTAGCTCATCAGGTGGTGCTGCCATTTAGAGAACACCTTGCATTTTTTTTCAATGTAACAAGGCGTTCTCTGTTACAATGGGGAGTAAATGATGTCACAATCTCCACCTCGTCAAATCAGAGAATGCCTTGTATTCATAGGAAAAATACAAGGCATTCTCTGAATAGCAGTGGTGCTGATCGTGTTCAGTGTGCAGAGGGGAAGCCGCTTAAGCAGTACTCAGGGAATTGCAGCTATCACTGTATGTAGTACCGACTACTACAGGGATTTTCATAATCCCCAGCATCCCAAGGGGTATCGGATATGGATACTTACATTGAGCCAAGCTGGGCCAATGTTCTTATGTTTTGCTTTAATTTGCCATGGCCCACATAATCAGGAGATGTGGCAAGGGTGTGTCCTTCATCTCAATATTTTGTGCCAAAAGGTGTGTCTCTTTTCCTTCTCAGAATGTACACATTTTCACACTACCAGCAAGCATTTATTACGCAGCTATAAGTGCTCAAATACTTCAGTGCCAACCAGTGGCGGAGCTAAGGAACAAAGGGCCCTAGTGCAAGATTTTTTTGGGGGGCCCCCCTCCCCCCCCAAAAAAACCCACAAACACAGCGCTCTCCTTCCGCAGCGCTTGGCCGGCTGTCACTTTCTCTCCTCCCCGCTGGGAGACGGAGCAGCGTCCCACGGGGAAAAAAGAAAGCACGGATGCACCGTTGTATCAGCAGAAAAATGGCACTTTCGGCATTATGCCAAAAGTGCAATTTTCGGCCAATACGTTTTGGTGGCCAATATATGGCGCAGCCCTAATATTTACAGCAATACAGAATGGCACAGGCTATAGAGGACTACACATCCCAGCAATACTTTATATAACAATAGCATTTCTGTATAAAGTACTGCTGAGATTTGTAGTCCTCAGCAGGCGATTGGTTGTAAGTCATACAGCAATCGCCTGCTGTTAAAAGAGGTACCAAGAGCAGCCGTGTTCTTGTTTTAACCACTTCTGTGGGCCACCGTCTATAGACGTACTGCGGCCTGGAAGTGGTTAAAGTGACATTAAAGTAAAAATGTTTTATCTATCCACCCAATGTTAATGTCAGCACTAACCTTAACTGATGTCTCCTTATCCGATCTTCTTTCCTGATGTTTTCATCTGTCCCTCCAGCGGTGCGGCGGGTGTCCGATCCAGCGCTGACTCCTCTGTCATTGCTGGCACTTCCTGTCCCACACAACCCTGTCTGTGGTGTTTATTTGTCAAATATTTAAATACATTCCTACCTAATCTTACACAGGTTTGGACATTTTTACTGTGTTGTGCATTGGGTTGCCATTCACAATGAATGGCACTGCAGCGCACCATCGCAAACAACATGCTTTGCTGTGCACACGCATTAACATTCTCATTATTACAATGCAATGGTGTGAATGGACGCTAGGTTAGATTTAGGACAGGCTGATAAAAAAGCTTGCAAAATTTGTGAGTATTTGGAGATATTTAAAAATCACATCTGCTGTAAGCAGCTAGTCACTAAGATCTGTTATATGTACATTCGCAAAAGCAGTTAAGAGAAGGTCTAGTGAAAACAAAAAGTTTCAATCCTGTTTAATCATATACTTTATAGTATATTTAGCTTGTGTCTATAAAGAAACTGTCCTATACAAGTTATAAATGCATTTAAATGACAAACAAAATGTTGTTTTTAAAACAGGATTACCAAACTAATGACAATGATCAAGCAGTTGTAGAAATCTGCATCACTCGTATTACAACAGCAATTAGGGAAACGGAGACCATTGAGAAACACGGCCAAGCTCTTGTGTCACTTTGGGAATCATGTCTGGAGCACAACCTGAAGCCACCAGCAAAAGATGAAGATACTCCACATGCCAAGATTGCATCCGATATCATGAGCTGCATTCTACAAGTAAGCATATGGTTTTATAATTACATATACAGTAAATAATTTATATGCCACATGTTGTTATATTGAATTTTACCACATGAGGGCTCCCTTTCCTTTCCAAGCCAAGCAAGTTCACAACACTTTTGTTGCAGTTTCTTATTTTTTTAGAAGTGAATGGTCTTTTCTATAATAGCAGGCACTACATCTTGCTCATAATGTTCATTTGTTATTAGTAATACTTAAAGCAGAAGACAAAAAAACCCTTGCAGTGGGACCCCCACCCCCTCACTGCAATTGCATAGGTGTAATTGAGGTTGATAGGTAATAGAACATACAAGTCCCATCAAAATACATAGATGTAGGGGCCTAAGTGTACAACACCCAATATGCTATAGCCCAACTCTGGGCACAAGACAAAAAGGGCTTTAACATATTGGGCTTCTACACTTAAGGCCGTGACACACTGCACGCGAAGCCGTGCAGAGCGAAGCAAAGCTCCCCGGCACGGAGCTTCGCGTGCAGTGTGTGAGCTGAGTGCAGTCATATGATTGACTGTACCTTCAGCCAATCGGCTCGTCTGTAACAACCGGCCAGACTTCGCATCCCGTCGCGCCTGTTTATACGTGCGAGCCGATTGGCTGAAGTTGAAATTGTTCATCTCGGCAAGCTCTCGCAAGCTGAGGTGCCGAGAAGAAAGTGACATGACACACTGCTCGCAAAGGCAGCGCGCCACCGCTCCGTGCTGCTTCGCGTGCAGTGTGTCACGGCCTTTAGATCCCTTAAATCTATGTATTTTGATGGGGTTTATATGTTCTATCACCCATCAACCTCAATTACACCTATGCAATTGGTAAAAGCATCCTCTGGGGGAAATATTTTACTGTGTTTAAATCACACTGGGGGGGGGGTAAAAACTGGAACACAGTGGTAGAGCATAGCAACTAATCAGTTTTTCTCTTCAGTTTGTTCACATAAGGAGAACTATGAGATGAGTGCTTTTCACTCACCTCATAGTTCTAGCCGACCTGTGACAATGAGACTGTCACAGGTCGGCTCAGTAGATCGGGAGGTGAGCGAACACATACCGGGTTCGCTCGCCTCTCGATCCTGTCACGGCTCTCTGCTGTGACAGGGGGAGGGGCTGGATTCCCCTCTCCCCGCTCCGATCTGCCAGCGCTGACTGGCGGAACGGACGGGGGAGGAGGCGGGTACAGCTGGCTCTGCCTCTAGATAGGCAAAGCCAGCTGTCACTCACGCAGCTGGGCGGATCCCGTCATCTAAGTCGGCATCCGCTCCGGCTGTGGCGTCTCAGTATACCGCGATACTGAGCTTAGGGCAACGGGAGGACGCTAGTTTGTGTCCTCCCGTTACCCTAAGGAGAACTATGGGGAAAAACACTGACCCCATAGTTCTCCTTTTAAGCATTGAAAATGAAAGATACGATCTGATTGGTTGACATGGCCAACTGCTTCAGCTTTTGTCTGCTCCAGTTTTTAAAATTCTCCCCATTTCAAAGGAGGTGGTGGACCACAGTTTCTCAGTAAAGAAATAAACATATACAAAGTAAAATACCTCAAAAAAGGGACACCAGTGTTTCTAAGTAATATCTGTAGTCTAAACATTTCTGCAGTTTTTCTTTCAGTCCAAATTCCAAATGTTATTCAAGGTCAGTTTCATTCAAAGGATATGAAAATGTGATAACTGTATAGACGATATTATGCTCAATTCACCAAGCTTTAACACAAGGATAAGGATCCCTAATTTTAGTCAACTGACTGACATTTTTAAATCCCATTGTACTCAGCTGAACGTAACTGTCACTTTTGTTTTTAAATAAGTGCCCTTATCTGGGTGTGTTAGATTTGTGAATTGAGCCCATTGACAGGTATCTTTTTGAAAAACGATTAACATGTCTAGGCAAATTTGTAATTCAAATGACAACATTTTACATTTATTTGCTCATAATGTACAGAGTGATCAGTGCCAATGAGTACCATGATGACTATGGCAGGCAACTGTGACGTTTGTTTATTATTGATCTATACAGTATAAATCACTCAGCCTCATAGTTCTAGCCGACCTGTGACAATGAAACTGTCACAGGTCGGCTCAATAGATCGGGAAATGAGCGAACACATACCGTCGCTCGCTCACTTCTCGATCCTGTCCCTGCAGAGAGCCGTGACTGTCACTCACGGCTCCCTGCAGGGATTCCCACCCCCCTGTACGATCCTCCAGCGCTGACTGGCGGAACAGACGGGGGAGGGGGCGGGTACAGCTGGCTCTGCCTCTAGATAGCCAGAGCCAACTGTCACTCACGCAGCTGGGTGGGTCCGGACAGTAATGTCGGGATCCATCCCAGCTGCGGTGTCTCAGTATACCGCGAGCTGTAGCTCGCATTATACTGAGCTTTGGGTGACGGGAGGACGCTAGTTTGTGTCCTCCTGTTACCCTTAGGAGAACTATGGGGAAAAGCCCTGACCCCATAGTTCTCCTTTAAGCATTGAATTGGTTGACTGACTTAGGGCTAGTTCACACCAGCCTCAGTGCGTTCCGGCCCAATTGTGACTGGAACGCACTGGATAGCATTCTGGCCGACTTGCTTTGTTTTGGGGCGGGAGAGGGCGTGGCGGTGCATTGAACTCAATGACATCGCAGCCGCGCCATCTGGCCACAACGCGGACGACCACACAGGAAGGCGTGGTACATCAGTGTCTGCATTCCAGTGCAGTCAGAAAAAATAGTGCACTGCACAATTCGGGCCAGAACGCACTAAGGCTGGTGTGAACTAGCCCTTTATAGTGCTTACTAGGGATCCACCGATACCAGTTCAGATACCAGTGCCGATACTTAGCATTTTACTGAGAACTACTAGAGTTGCAGCTGGGACCTAGGTCTGGCGCTTCACCACTGCCCTGAAATCATTAGTCGACATTGTTTTAGAAAAACTGTCTCATGACGATAAACAAAAATGTATCAGTACTTGCAAAAATGTTATCGGTGCATCTCTTTATTTATAAAAACAAAATCATACATTAAAACAGAGATACAAATCCCAGGAGCTCCGTGTGCTCCTTACAAATGACAGCTGCCTTCTAACTTTTGAATTTTTCTCTACTTTAGTATTGGAGCTGGAAAAGTATCTGTACTTGGTATCGGTGCATCCCTAGTGCTTATAGCAATAAAATGTGGTCGTCATATTCTAATCAATCCGCCAAATATAGATATCGTGGAGCGAAAAGTTAAATTGCCCTCCCCACAAGGCATACATATTCAAATCATTTTTCATATGAATATCTTGTGGGGAGGGCAATTTGAGTTATCTTGAGTGGTACTATTAAAGATTTTTGTATCATTTTTATAAAATAGAGTACAATCTCCTTTTTTCCTATAGCTTATTCTTGCTCTTTTTGGGGTGTGACTTACATAGTACAAACATCTTTGTTCTGCGATACACAGGGAAGACATTATAACCTAAAAATAATAAAAGTTATGGCCGTTCCAAGCTTTTCTTCTGGGATTTCTTTTTGATGTGCCTTTTCATGCAGTACAACACATGTATTTAACTGCAGAAAAACAAACAAGGATGCTTGGGCCCTTGTAATAAGAAAAGACAGCTTATAGTGTTCACAGTTTGTAGGATTGACAATGACAAGTATACATAGAAAAACCTTTAAGTATGTTTGATCATCGTGCACAAGGGTTCTATTTCCATCATAAAGAAACAGATGAAATAATAATTACAAGCCAATAATTAAGCCAAAATCCTTATATGAAGGCTGTGTAACCACAATATAATGAATTGACTGGCACACCCAGGCTGGTGTATTTTTCTAATTGTAGACTGAGCATCTCTTTATTTATTACATATAATGGGAAATAGCTGTCAAGGTATGTAAATGTTATCAAGATGGCTAACAATTGATGTTTTGAAATTTCAAGAACTGCGTTTACGTATGGTACTTAACATATTTTGCAATTTATATTGACAGAATTATAACAAGCCTACAATCATGTCCCTGGCAGTACCGCTTGCAGTAAGATTTCTTCAGCAGGGAAACAAAGAGCTGTGCAGAAACATGTCAAATTACATTTGTCTGGTAGCCATTGCAAAAGCAGATCTGCTGGTAGATCACGTAGAGGCAATTCTAAGGAGCATCCTGCAAGGTACTAAAGGTCATTGCATAAGGGTTTGTTTTGACTGCAGTGAATATACAAAGTTTTATTAAAAAGCATTATTATGCTACAATAATTAATTGTCAATCAAGGTATTATAATTACATGCATTTCATGTGCTGCATATTTATTTTATGTAAATTACAGACTAGGTTTAATCTGTGTTTGATGTACAAACAGGGCAACGCGTTTAAATGCAGCATATATGTTCTGCTTCATAGACTGATTTTCATAATTGCAGGAATAGGAAAACTGTCTTAGCTAACACTTTCGCTGCCAGAGCCTTTTTTGCATAAAATGCATATCTTAGGCCTGGTGATGACTTAAAACCCCCAAAATGATATATTTTATGAAATCAGAGACCCTGTAAAATAAAATGCTGGTAGGTGCAATTTTTATGGGTTCCCTTTTAAGATGTCAAATTATAAACCTATGGTTAGCAGGCTCGCTGTGCATCTTTGAGGTCATGTGTTTAGTTCCCTGTAAGGACACTATCTGGGAGGAATGTTCAGTGATCCCCAAAGAAAGATGTGAAATTCAGGATGGTTTTGTGGTTAGAAGACATAAGAGCCAACAGTGTTGGTATACTTTCAGTACTGGTGCTGTAACAGTGTCATGGATCCTGCAGGATTTAGGACAATTGGTAACTATACCAAGGTAACTATGTATCTGTGCTCTGAAGGGGAATAAAAAGCAAAATAAAGTCAAGTATGTTTCTTTGCTAGTGTAACGCATGTAGCAGGGTACTTAGTCTTTACCTGGTATGAACCACAGCTGCGGATAGGCACTACTTCCTGTGCGTCTCTTAGCTTCATTGAACTATATGCAGTCAGCTAATTAGGAAGATCTCAGAAGTACACTATGTAAACACATGTGGGTATGTAATTAGATTATGCAAGTCCTGGGTAAGTATAAACAATCTGTATTACTTTATACAGGGTTGTGGAATTATCAAGCAACAGTTCTTTTAGTTTATAGCAAATGGTATTGAATAATACCCCTTACATGAGAGGGTTAGCACCCAGACTCAGCGAGTAAAAGTCTGTATTGCTTCATACAGGAGAGATAGTTATTGGTTTATAGCATACAGTATAACCCTGGAAACAGGGCGATTAGTAACCCCTCACCAGAGATGTAACAGCATATAGTGGATTAATAGCAATAAGCAACTTAATAGCTGAAGGAGTACTTGCGGTTAGCTGCTCTGGAGAGGGTGGACATGTTCCATAGATGGGAGAGGAGGAATCAGCTGAAGTGGGTCCAGGAAGATGAGGATTGCTGGGTTGTGTTGCAATCTGAGAAGAAGAGTAATGGTGGTTCCCTGTGCTGGCAGGTTCAGTAAGCTGAGTATCAAACTCTGATCATGCAGTCCTGGTGGCTGAGGGGTTACTGTGCACTTGCAGTCAGAGAATGAGAAGGTGTGCTCAGATGAACTGCAGACTGGATGGAACAGGTGAAGAGAGGTAGGCTGTGTGCAGGAAAATGCGCGTCCATTACATTGCCTAGACACCGAGCATTTCAAAAGCTGCGGCTTTATTCAGACAGCTGGGTTAAGGGAGGAGGAGCAGCGTGACACCGCAGGAGTAGGCAGGATTGGAGCCTGGTACCAGACCGTGGCCAGGTAAGTTACAGCTAGTTGCAATAAAAAATGTATGTTGTTTGGCAGTAATCATATGGCAGGGAAAAAGAGGAATCATCAGTAAGGATAATCGAATGAGTACTGGTTTGGTTCACGGGAGCATCTCAAATCCAGTGTGAAGCCCACAAACCCTAAACTTAGCACTGAACCCCATAGAAGTCAATGGAACAATGGAAGCTAATAGACAAGGTATTGTTGAAAAAGGGCAATGGAAGGTGGGCACTGCCATTGGGGACATGTACCAATGCAATTTGTAAGAAATACCATCTAGCGGGTAGAGAGTCCTTTCATGTGGCTTAAGGGCAACATTTAAAATACATAAATCTGTTAAATAACATGCTTGGGAATGTCTTAAAGCTGCACGTGGCCTTATTATGGAACAATAAAATGTATTACTTTAAAAATGATGTTTAAAAATGTCACAGTGAGCGTGCTTCTTGTACCAGCCCAGGCTACGTGCCTTCTTGTACCAGCCCAGGCTACGTCTTGCCTTTCAAAATTAGCATGGTACCTGGAAAGGGGGTGGCAAAGCAGCTGATGGCAGATTATACACCAGTGGAAAATAGGCCAGCAGATGGCCATTTTTGAATTACAATTTAAGGTCAAAGGTTACGATAGACATAGAGCACAGATAGGGTCTTTAATGGCACAAAGAAGAGACCACTGAGGATACAGTGGTGGAAAATAGGCCAGCAGCAGGACAATTTTTAAATATGAATCTTAGGCCCGAAGTTACTAGAGACAAAGATAAGTACAGATAGGAGTTTTAATACAAAAATGAAGAGACACTATGATTCTATAGCTCATCCATGCCCCCACCTCCTTTTTTTAGTGAAGGGACTGGCACATAACAAAGTCCCAATTATTGGCCATTAAAAGCCACCTGGCCGAGGTCCTCACAGTGCATCATCATTGAAATAGAAAAATGTCTCTATTAATTCGCTGGGACCGTGAACTGAACAAGATATATCCATAATGATAGCAGCTTGGAAGTGGTAAAAAGTACCACAGTGATCCCGTAACATCATGTTAGTTAAAAAATGAGTTCAAAACTAAATAAATACATTATAAATAATAATAATAAATGAATATACATATATAAATAAAAATAAAATTAATATTAAAACCTGAAATTGGATAAATATTAAGGATTTAATGTTAATTTTGTGAATGTCATGGTTTCTTGTACCCCGGAGTTCCCCTAAAAAAGAAAATAGCAATAAAAACATTTTTCCCATTGGTTTGTTTGGATATTAATTCCATTCTGTTGTTGACTATAGTAGACCACAGAATGTTTTCTGCGGTGCTGTTTCTGGCAACATGACATCTGTAGTCCAAGATGTGGACAATTTTTGTATACTAACTTATGTGAAAGATGTTCTCAAAAGTGACTTTAGGAGAAATCTTGTGAGAGCCTGTATCCTACGTGGATTATTGTCTCCATGATCTTGAGATGTATACTGGGACTTTGTGAATTATGTATACACCTTTTTTGAGAAGATTCACCTATTCTATGTATATTTTTATATATTTATATTTTGTATCTTTCAAGTTACACTGATTTTTCTAATGACACAGCTGTCAGAATAGTTAGGGATGTGGCAAAATATATTTACGCTGTTAGTTTTATGTCTTTTTGAAAATGTGTCTCTACAAAAGTTCTATGGCTTGCATTAAAAAGTCAGAGATTTCTGGATTAGCTCAACTATATAAGGCCTCATGCACACCAGCTGGCTGCATTGAAGCACAAGAGAAGTTAAATATAAACAACCGGGCAAACAGACCCAGGACACAGAAATTTCTAGTTCTGGTAAACTGAGCTAGACTGAATGCACCTAGATGCTGCAGGACGTCTCTGTGTGCATTCAGTCGTAGAAAAGCATTACATGTCCAAGTATGTTTAAAGATAAGCTCAAAACGCACCTGAACTCATGTTTTTTCAATGTAGTGTGCATGATGCCTTAAACCAGTTATGTGTTAAAGTGGGAGTAAAATTAAAAAAATAAAACATTGCTGGGAGGTAGGGATTTTTGGTAGAAGGGTCATGCAAAGTCTCTGCTGTAAAATACTTCTTCCTATTTCCCCTAGCATTTTTTGTGTGTGTACACGGTATGGCCCATGTGCTATGCAGTGTACACACTTGGGTCATCTCTGAGGCATCTCTGAGGTGCCATGAATGGCCTCATGCCAGGGAGGATTTAACTTCTGTGCGCATGCACAAGAGTTAGATCATCAGTGACCACCCAATGGCCGAAGAGGATGTCTAGGAACCCAGAAGTGGCAGGACAGAGCAAGGGACTGAAGATGCATTGCACATCATTGGAGAAGGGCACACTTGTAAGGTAAATGTGCCATAATGTGCAAGTACACTGTGCATACTTGTGCATTATGGCAAGAAGACACTCAACTCACAGCGATAACTGCTACTTTAAAGCTCAACTCCAGACAATTTTTTGTTTCGTGTTTAATAGAGTGGGGCAAGCTTCGAACCTCTGCCAAGATTATACTATTTTATCTCTTTTGGGGGGATTTTCCCTACCTTTCCTGTCCAGATGACAGTGTGAGCCAGAATGGGAAGTGAGGGGATATGTCCTTGACTGGGGCACAGACAGTTTTTAAAAGCTAGCAGCTGACGTTCTAACTCTTCCCCACTTTATCCAAAACTGAGAAACGCTTTGGCTTGAATTAGGCTTCAGGTGCATTTGTAAATCATTGTAGCACAGCTAAATGTAGGATGGTGTTTTTAATGGCAAATAAAAATAACAATGAATGTAAAACCTTTTAATTTTTGTCTTACGTTCCCAAATCCATTTATTGCCCAACTCCAGCTTAAAGGAGAACTATGGGGCACACTGTTAATGGCATATTTAGAATCATAATAATACAGGAGTACATTTTGCAATGTACTCCTCCTAATCAAATTTCCACCGTAAGCTCAGTATTCGCTGTAACATAGTGTTTGGGTGGGGCAATCCCCGTGCTGTGAAGTGATCCCGACAATATTATCAGGATTCTTCCCTATCATTGACTGACAACTGCTTGTAAGAGTGTGGAGGAGAGGTGGGGACAGAGGACAGAAGGGATCATGGAGGTGTGGACAAAGGTGGGGACAGAGCTGCAAGGATGGAGCTGTGGGAAAGGAGCTGCTGCACGTTCATGGATACCTGTACATGCGCATCGGCTCCATTCCCGCAGTTCCCTCCTCCGTCCTCCATTCCCGCCTCCCATCCACACTGCTGTCTCTTGCTTCGTAGCAATTACTGATTCAGTGCGGGGAGCGTAACTTGCCCTGCAGCGTCTCCAATCTTACTGTGCCACCGTCACAATTTCCCACTAATTGTGGTGTCACATTGCCATAGAAACAGACCCATGTGACAGCGTGCATGCTCAGGTCCAAAAGCAGGTGTGCGCCCATTTGGAAAGCATGGCCACACTTAAGATTGTGAGCTTGAAAGAAAGGAGAGGGCGGGTTACAACCCTTGTTGCCGCCACTCTTTTTGTTCTGCCCAGTGTCCTGGCTGTCAAAGACACACACCTTGTACTTTTTAGCTCTAAAGGGGTGTCAGTACAGCATCAGCATCGTCTTTGTATGAAAGAAGCCCATGCCCAAGCCCTTCCCTATCCTGCCGCTGCACAAAGAAAGCTAGAAGAGACATGTAGTCCCCTGAGCACCCTGTGGTGTAACTGCATCATTACTCTGCTCCTACGCAGCATTTTAAATAAAGCTCCTGGAATGTCGTGTGAACCACAAATAAAAATTATATTTTATCGTACAGATAATTAAAATATCATATACATGGGTAGAATTCTGGTAGAGTGTCAGGGTGATGATATGCTTGCAAAGCATTTCAATTTCATGTATATGATTTATGAAGGTTCATTTGCTAAACTACAATCACTATCCAGTGGTTCTAGGCAGCAGATACGGTTTTACATTCTGTGACCTTTGTAAATCTGAACTCAGGGCTCAAACATATTCATTTAAATATATTCCTCAGTTATCTCTGTATAAGAATAACAGTACAGGCATCACTGTGATGCACATAACCTGTGCAGAGAGGGGGGCTGTGGGAGGGGCCCAGCAGACCCCCACCCACTACAGGCTGCCTGCAGAAAAATTCAGGAGGGGCAGTGACAAGACCAGTCACCCTGCACAATGAGAGAGAGCAGCAGCAACCAGTCTTTATACAGGAAGCTCTGGCACAGAGGCACAATTTCATTGATCTGGAAGAAATATGCAAAGTACGCTGAGATTCAAGTAAGAATACATACAGCTCTTGAATTTCGACAAAATTTACTTTTTTCAGAGTTAAGCTTCAAAGCAGAACTATATTATGTTGAAAACAAAATCCATTTAAGTATGAAAAGTATTGGTTCTACCTCCCAAACACTAAGCACTTAATTTGGCTGTGCATTTTACCCTATATTGCTTAAACTGCTAACTACCATCTTGCCTAGTCCTTCCAAGCCTCTTTTTTCTTCAAGTAGTGAGAAGAACTGAGAGCAGAAGAAAGTGACAAAACAAAAGGGAAGATGCAAGGTGGACTGGGAGGCTCTACACTGATCTATGCAGCACTACGCACTTCCCCTATCGCAGAGAGCTGAGGGTTCTGATGTGCACAGCGGGAAATGGAGGAAAGTCCATGATCTAATCTAGGCAGCTATGAACAAATCAAAGCAGAGGTCACAGGGCTTCCAGGATCCTGCAGCTATATCTGCACATGCAGTCATTGGGAGGACACTTGCACATTTTTTCTAGACATTTTGCAATTAAAACAGGTATAACTAACTAGCAAGGTAATGGTTCTGCTTTATTGCTACTATCCTGTAGGACCTAACAGACATAACAGCTTGATTCCAGTGTGCTACTTTATATTCAGAGAAACAATTACCGTGATAGGATAGAGAATACAGTATTTACTTTCTTTTTCTAATATACTGTTATATATACACAAGTCTTGATTACAGTAATGTTTCTCCCGATCACAATGAATGTTCTGCCCCATGACCTTTATGATTCTTATGAGGACATAGTTTCACCCACCCTATAAAATGTAATATATTTATGTTATATGTTCTAGTAATGGCAGATTTTGTTTTATACATGTGAGATGTAGTCCTACTTAATATTTTTCCTCTTGAACGTTGGTCTAAAATGAATACTATTCATGTGTTTATTGTAGCTTTGGGCCCAGGCTACTGTTGCTAAGCTTTTATCCAAGGTTTCCAAAGATTAAAAGGACTTGAATCATTGATATTGTTTATCTGGGTAACTTAAGCTGGCCATAGAAGGGCACTAATCGCCCCAAAAATGACAAACTGGAAGATACTGTATCTGCCTGTTCTCATACCATTTGATCCAGTCACCTTCCTTTTACTCCCCTGCCACTCCATTCACCCTGCAGCAGTAAAAGAAAGTCCTGTGTAAATAATCAAAATAAGTCGTAGCTCACACACGGCATGGATCTCCTGTGTGAAAGCGCTGATTGGCCCAGCACTGTTACATGAATTGAGTCACATGCTCCTCCATATCAGGAGGTATCACAGGAGTGTCTGGGTAGCGAAGTGAAGGTTAGTACAGTATATACTGCTGTGGATAAGGGGCCCATTTAAAAGAGAATTAAAGTAATATTAAACCTTTATTTCTTTTTTATTATTATAAGGAGGATTATTATCAGACTTACCTGAATTCACTATTTTTTTTCTTTTAACTTTTTCCTTCCCTCATTCTCTAGTTGTCCCCAAACCTGCTACCTCCCCAGCCCCACCCTGTGTGCGGGTGTGTCTATCAGCTAGCTGGCTGCTGAGGAGACACATGTTCGTGTGCATTTATGGCTGTTCCCGCACCAAGCTGTGTGCATCCATAGACCTACAGCGTGTGGTAAGCCATGCCCCTCCTCTCACAGTCAGAGTTAGACAGCAGAAGAAGTCTATTGCTCCTCTGCTCTCAGTACCCTCCCAAAGGACCAGGAAGTTCGGGGGAAAGCTGAGTTTCTTCCTAGCCCTGGCGAAGGAGACAAGTGACCATGGGTAAGTGTGGGGGGGACGGGGTTATAGAAAGGTACTGGGCATTTTTTTGCCTGCACAGAATGCATTTAGGGAAACAACGCCAAGCCTATAGTAGTACTTTAAAGCTAAATTCCACCTTAAAACTAATGCACACATTTTCATAAAAGAAAAAAAACTTGCATTCATTTTTGTGTGCATTTGAGTCATTAAAGCATTGCAACCACAATCAGTGGCTCACAGGTGCAATGCTCTGGCTCCTGCAGACTGTTCCAGCCCCTGCATGTACCAAGGGTGTGGACATTTAGTACCAAGGAGAAGGAGGAACTGTCAATGGACTACAAGTTCAGTGGCCTTTATCCATTCACCGATCCTGCCAAAGGACCTGTTAATGGATGATGCAGAGCCATGCACAGCCACACCAGATTAAAAAAAACAGCCCAAGCCTACAGGAAGAAGAACCCACGTTTCAGGTAATTAGAGGGCCGGGATGTGTGTGTGTGTGTGTGGTTGGTGACAATATATCCATGTTTCAAGTTATACCATGAATATGAGTGTAATATGAAACATGGTATAAAAGGTAAACGTCACCTTTTAAATGCCTAATAATCACATGCAACAGAAGCATTGCTTGCTTTATAGACCTGCTTATATATTTTGCGGGACCTGACCTTTTAAATTACAGAAACAATCTGGGACCTGGAGAAAGATAATCAACACACATGTGGCACAGGAATAAGTTCAGTAAAAAATAAACTGCAACCTCAACCACATGTTATTATATGTATAAATCTAGGGACATTGATTAGATTATAACATTGGTTTGTCATTGGAGAAGGTCATACTCTTCATAGTGATACAATTTTTTTCTTATACAGTAGAGAAAACTCAGAGACCTTATTGAAATAGTACTACAACATAATATGCTTTCAGATATGTGCTGAACAAATCAACATACAGCCAAAGAACATCATTTTAATTTATTTTATAGAAAAAGCTTTTGGAACAACAAAATGCTTAGAATACAACATCGTCTAGAGATCAAAAGATGCTGTTACATAAGTGAAAACAATAAAAAATAGTTTACATTTTGTGTTTTAAAATATCATTTTCTGAAATACAGTGTTTATTATCCCACAGTAAGAATATTCCAATAATGTATTTTTAATATAATACTGTAAAATCAAATCATGATTGTTGCAAAATATATTATTGTTGCAGGAAAAAGAAAAAAGTAAACTGAATTGTGACATTTGTGTTTTTTTATATTTTCATTCCACAGAATTCAGAACTGTAACAGTGTGAAAAAGCTTTAGCATTCTTTAAATCCTATGGTACAATTGTACAAAAATACAGTAGAATTTTTATTTTATGGCGTTCTTACAAGTTTAATTTACAATATAGTACAGTATGACATAATTACAAATATAATGATTGATTAAAACAAGTGGCTATAGTTAGTTTTATGAAGTCTACTGGAGTCATTGTTGCATTTTTGCAATTCACATTTAAATAAAATATTTGGGGCAGGGCAAATCTGATCAGACAGATTTATTAGCTTGCTGCTGCCCCTGAATGGATTATTTCTGTACCAGTACAGTAGAAAAAAAAAAAAGGATATGCTTGTCTATGGCATTTTGTTGAAGATTTTCCATAAATTAGATTGCCATTATATCCTATACAGGAGTAAACATACTTAAATAGAAAGGCTTTTTGAGTTTTGCATTGATGTTTAGATAGAACACCTTGATATGACTTCATTGCAGTTCCTAGAACTTTCTTTTTAATTGAGACAAGCATTTTTGTTTCCATATTTAGGGAGCTATTAAAGGAGAACTCCAGCTTGAAGTGTTACGTGGAGGGGAAGGGAGGAGTAAAGAACCTATCGGATTCTTTATCTTGTTGCTAAGTAGATGCAAATAATCTTAACCCATGTGAATGATGGAAGTTTTATAACCAGCTCAGGTTAATATGTTTTAGTATATGGATTGCACTGACTTGTGATAGTCAGTAGCAGTGAGTGTTTGAATAAATTGCAGGTCCCTGCAACCTGTGTATTTATACTAACCTGTTTTTTAACCACAGTGGGTCACTGGGGATGCGTATGATATTTGGTTGCATAGTAGCATGATTAAGATGTTGCAAAGCTTTAAAAGGTGCTGATCTGACTTTCCTCCATGATTGTGGTCCCTTAATCCAGTGTTCATATGTCCAGTCCTAGATTTTTCTATGGCCTGCCATTTGCAGTGCATCCTACTGTATATGTCTGAATATCTTACATAAACTGGCTATATGCAGACCAGGCAGCCTGAAAATTCTCCCTCTTGAGATGATATGGGCCCCATACCTTGTGGGAGGCCGCAGATTTAATTGCAGAGCAGAGACTTTTATACACAAATATAAATTTCATATAGTCACATCTTATAGTCTGACGGTTTAATTGCTGAGCTGATGGCGTTAGGAGTTTGTGGTTTCCTACACACTAATGACCATAAAACCACCTCTTAGTCTAAAACGATCTCTCTCTGCTCATAATTGTCCAGATTGGGGCTACTTTTAGACTTTTTTTTAAGTGTAGGTCAGTAGTGTGAAGATGCTAAAAAAAAAAAAGGGACTAATACCTTAAAACTGGAGAAAGGCAAATGAGAACACATGTGGAGTTGTTGCCTATAGTAACTGATTCACATGCTTGTTGTTTTGTTCATACATTTAAGGTAAATGCAATTGGTTGCTATTGGCAAAACCTACAATTGTCTTCTCATTTTCTTTACTGCATTTCTATTGAATCATCCTCAGTGTGTTAGAGACAGGAACTTTACCAGATGGGACTTTCATTACTATCAGTTCTTACTCTTATCTTCCTCTTTACATAAAAGTTTTCATTGGAATTCACCTTTAATTTATATCTTAGCATGTGTTTTTTTTAGCTAGCAGTGCTAATCAATATACTGAGCTCCCCCATGCGGTTGAATTTCTGTTGTGCCCCATCCAACAACATTCCCCCGCATTTTACAGCCAGATTCTCCTGTGGTGTTTAAAATGGCTTTGTCACTGAGGACAGCATCCCACAGGTTAAAGGCTGTGATCTTTCCAGAAAATGATAATGATTCATCAAAACCTCCTCCAACACAGCAGCCATTTTTCTCTTGACCAAGCTGTAATATGCCCCTGCCAGGGATGAGGTGACCCTGAGCCACTTCATAAGTGACCATTCTCTTTTCTCCATTGACCCATAATGTTGTTTCGCCATCTTCAGATTTCCATGTACCACACACATGTGACCACTCTCCTAGTACGAGTGTATTGTTTGCAGTTATCTTGTTCTCATCGCCACCCACAACCAGGACAGGGGAATCTCGGTTGAAATACAACTGGATTTCATAAGGGTTGCGTTTGGTGCCATAGGATATGACGATAGTTTTTTCCAAAGCTTCTGTCACTTTAGTCCACACACAAAACGTAAAGGCCCGGAGGGACATATCTGCTGGGTGCACGCTTGCGTAAATTTTTGGTGATCTCATTGGAAACAGTATTGCCGTGTCACAACCTGGAAAAAGAAGAGAACAAACAAATGCTATGATATTAGTACATGTATTGCGTTCTCAGAATCTCAGAAGTATAACTATTACTTCGGAACTGGCCACTGTTCGACTATCTGCTCAAACTGCCAAGAACAAATACATGCCTGGCAAATCAATGCTGTTTTCTCTCTCATTCTTGCTTGTATCTAGGAAAATTGTAGCTAAATACAACTGTTTTTTATGTAAGGATTTATTATTATGATATATGATACATTTACAGTGTGGCTAGAAATGTGGACATAGACATTTGTAACCAAAGCTTCTGTTTTACTTTGTGCAAGAGACAAGCATCAGCCCAATATCAAATCATATTTTATGTGCGGAAATGTAAAATGGTGAAATGTAACTGTATTTTCACAAACGAAATATAAACATGTGAGACGAACTCTTTTTTGAAAAAGGAACTACCATTTTTTGCACAGCGGCTGAATTATTTTTAGATAATAGCAGGTAGCGCGGATCATATAGATAAGTATATGTGAGATTAATCTCTACAGTCAACACATCCACCCAAGTGTTTAATGTTATACGTTTTTTTTAGGGATGCACCGATACCGGTATTTTGGTACCGAGTACCGATAATTTTTTTCGGTACTCGCCGATACCAATTACCGAGTAACGGAAGTCCCATTCAGGAAGCCAGGTGGCGTGTAATGACTCGCCACCTGGCTTCCCGATTAAGAAGAAAGCCTTCCCAGCCTTTACCCTCTCACCTTGGCATGTCCAGCCTGTCACCCCCGGGGCCTCTCCAACCGTCTTGCTGGCCAATTATGGAAGCCGGGCGCCGTGTAATGACGCGGCGCCCTGCTTTCTGATTGGCCGGGAGGCCGGCTCCATGCTCCCTCGTCATGAGATGACGAGGGAGTATGAAGCCGGCATCCCGGCCAATCAGAATCCCGGGCGCTGCATCATTACACGGCGCTCGGCTTCCTGATTGGCCAGTTTCCCGACCAATGGGGACCCGGGCAGTGCTTCATTGCACGCTGCCCGGCACAAGTGACGAGAGAGCATGGAGCTGCTTCCCGGCTAATCACGCTGCCCGGTTTCCTGATACAGGAAGTACTTGTGTTTGGCATCGGAGCATTTGGGCGAGTACGAGCTCGCCCAAATGGCGAGCTTGTACGAGTACGCTTGGGTGAGTACGAATACTCGGTATCGGCACTGATATCGATACTAGTATCGTTATCGGTGCACCCCTGTTTTTTTTTTTTTTTTTACATTCAACCAACCTTAGAAAGCAATGCGCATTAGCAAGAATTTAATTTTTTTTGCTGGCTCTACATTTTTCTCAGCAATTATTAAGTGTAATTTTTATCACCAAAGGCAAAACCAAAAGTCTCCCATGTAAACTAGTCACTTTCAGCTATTTTGTTGCCAAAATATGAATGTTAATTAACAACTCCAGGTAAAAATGTTTATTAACTCTTGCAGTGGGGCTACTGTATGGGTTAAGTGCTCAGTTTTGTCTAGGATAAAAAAAGTTACAATCACTGGATCCTCCGAGCCAACTGGCTGTTACAGCGCACCTTCCTGCCTTTTTCCTCCTCCACTGCAGCAATGATATGTCCCTCAGCGTCCTCATGCGCTTTACACTGTGTATAGAATGTGATGACTCAGGTACAATAGACTGCTACAGAGGATGAAGATGAGGCTCCGGGGACTGGTCTAGGAGAAAGCCCGCTTGGAGGATCAGGTGAGTATAAATTTTTTATTTTTGACCATAGGCAAAAGGCGCACTTAACCCGTGCAGTACAAGGAAAGCCCCGCTGAAAGGGTGAATTCATTTTTTACCTGGAGTTCTGCTTTGAATAATTTACCTAAAAATAGCTTTAAGTCCTGTCTGATCCTTATAACTGCAGGCACTGTGGAGTAATCCACCCTCAAATGTCACAACAGAGACTCTGAAATTAGTTTTAGTCATTCATAACAGCTAACAGCACCTGCTCTTTGTTTACATTCAAAACCTGACAGGATGCCAAGTCCCAGCTGCCTGAGAAAATCACAGGAGAAGAGTAATAATTTTAGTGTCTTTGTTGTGAATTTTGAATAATATACTGAGAGCTGCAGGTTGCTATATACTGAGAGCGCCACAGCCGGGACAGATCACGACAATGCTGTTGAGATCCACCCAGCTGCGGGAGTGACAGCGGGCTTTGCCTATCTAGAGGCAAAGCCAGCTGTGCCCGCCCCCTCCCCTGTCCGTTCCCTCATTCAGCGCTGGAAGATCGGAGCGGGGAATCCCTGTGGGGAGCGGTGACTGACAGTCACCGCTCTCTACAGGGAGATAATCGGAAAGTGAGTGAGGGACGGTATGTGTTCGCTAACTTCCCGATCTATAGAGCCGATATGTGACAGTTTCATTGCCACATGTCGGCTCGAACTATGAGGTTGAGTGAAAATCACTCACCTCATAGTTTTCCTTTTAACTGTGTTCCCTGGTCATATCCACTATAACCCTGATGCCATAGGTATTAACCTACAAATGCTTTGTAGTAATTATAGCCAGGGCAACATGCTGCACAGCCTGGCTACTAATATGTCACCACAGGAAGCAACAATTTTATATGGCATTTGCAGGTATTTATTACCATTATTAGTATTCATTACAGGTTTGTGGAAAGCTAAACGCAATTTGAATCTTTATGCTTTAGCTTTATGGCAGAAGATGGTCACTGAATACTGGCAATAGCAAAATTGCTTTGAGATAATTACTATCTTTTGTGGCATATGCATATTGCACTGTTGGGATTTGCAAATTACATAGACTTAGCCTTGTAAAAACAGTTTTTATACTGATAAACTTTGGGAGAATTTTAAGGCTCCAATCATAATCACTTACTAGTGATCCAACCAAGATAACAAAACTCTAGAAAAAAATTAAAAGCTTACAGAATAAAAGCTAGAGTGCAGGGGAGCATTAGTTTGTCATAATTAATAAAGTAGCACTCCATTAACGAAGCCTGCAGGGGGCCAACTCCAGGGAATGTGACTGACTCATTTCCTGAGCCTAGAGCCAGTGTGGCTTTAAATTATCCATGCTCTGTGTTGGAACAAAGGAAAGGCTCTACGTTTACTAACTTACATGACTTGTTCCATTTAATTGTTTGGATAAAACTTGCTACATCACTTTTTGGTCACTTTGTTAAAAAAAATATGAGAAACACCATCTGATATAGTATATTTCATTACCAGGCTTTTGCCTTGACTGTCTAGGGCTTGGTAAAATTAAAAACAGTTCTGAAAAAAGCCAATAACAGTGTGATTACAAACTCCCTTAAGAGCCTCACTGGCTCGTCTCCAGCCTTTGCGTGAAATCAAAACCAGTTGCAAAGGTTTCTTTGAAAGCCTCTCTTCAGTGCCTGAGTAACATATAGACACATCCTCTATGCTTGCAGGACACATATGTGTAGCACACTGTGTGTTTGCAACTGTAATTGTGTATGCATGTAGATTAAATCAGCATTCCCTGTCACGGAACCCTGTACAAGATGCAAAATCTCAAGGCATCCCAGTCCACAATGTAATGTATTTTATGGTAGGACCCTAATAGTAGCTAATGTGTACTTCTTACAGACATAACCTTACTCTGACAATGCCTTTATCGTCCTTTCTCTCTAGAAGGCTGGCATCCTCTTTATTTAGGCATCTTCCAAGGTCAGCATTTACTTTTTGGATGGCCCTAAATGCTCATGTGGCAACTTTACTGCTGTTACTCTCTCCAAGTATTTATATTAATGTACCACCAGGGTCGTCCCTATAATGATCTCATTGGGTGGGGGGGCGGCGCGCGCAGGTTGCTCTTAGCAACCTGTGATGCTCTGGCCAATGTCCTGCCTAGCTTACTGATGTCGTTGGTTGCCTGTACCACCAGCTTCCCCACCACCCCCCGGACCTGCACCACAACCACACACGCAAACCCCCCCCTTTCATCTCACATCAATAGTTTACTTCCAGAGTAATGTGGCAGCCCCCTTACATATTACAACTAGCTCATAAATTAATGAACATGGTGCACCACACAGATCAAACTGTTGCCTTGTGACTGTAACAAAAATACAGTATCATAATAGTCCCTGTGCATGATCACTGGGGGGACTAAGGAAATTATTTTCCTATCTGCAGCAGACTAATTAAAATATTATCTGAAAATGCTCCTCTCAAACCTAGGCACAGTCACTTGACTGAAGTTTAATGGCTACTTTCTAATGATAAGTCTTTTTGAGTAAAATATGCAGTACAATTGCCATATATTGCAGCATGTTAGGAATGGATTCATACAGACCTCTAAAGTTACTTATAGATTTGCTTTAAATACCAGCCTAAATCCAAAACTACTTACAGATAAGCACTGATGGGTTGAAGTAACTTCCAGCTTCTGATACCTCCCAGAGGCTCCAGTGCCAAAAGTTCCCTGCATTAGTGTGAATTTACTGTTTCTCTTACATGTTCACAATTAAGGTCTCACTCTGTTGTGACTAATTTCCATATTATTATGCAAATTCTAGGTTGAGGTTGAGCATTTGCTCATCTCCTATATAGGTCAATGGGGAAGTACGGGGGGTTGTACAGGGTGGGATACAGCTCAACCTTCTAAGCTCTGGTTGGAACATTTGGGGTTTCCATGGTACTTTGGAGGTAAAGGCCTGGAGACAGATTAACAGCAATAAATCTGCCATAGGTGCAGCCAGGACTGTCCACCTATGAGCCTAGTGGGTTGCATAGGTATGGATTAGAAGTGTCCAGGATCCACTTTCTAGTCAAACCTTAAATTTGAACTTCATAGAAAAAGTTAACCTTGTAGGGGGGACCGCCCTGCACTGAAAGGGGTAAATGCTCATTTTTGTCTAGGGTACCATTAAAAAGAGGCAATACTTCCCTTATCCCACACTAACCCAGCAGCCAACGCTCTCCTCTTTTCTCTTCACTCAGCATCCTCACTTACAATGAAGGACTGCTGATCCTGTATTGTATGTGATGACAGAGCGGCTAAGAGAAGCAGCTTCAGGGGTCCAGTCACATGTAGAGGAGGAAGCCTACAGGAGTGAGGGAAAAGGCAAGTAAATGGTACCCCAGACAAAAATTAGCATTTAACCCCTTGCAGTGAGGGGTGAGCCCCACTGCAAGCATATTTTTATACCAGTGTTTTAGTATTTCTTTTAACCATAAGGTCGTAGGGCAACCATCTACTTTTTTACACAGTGATCATGCCGTACCCTGGAGACACAACAGGAAGTGAGAAAAAAAATGTCATAAAAGTGAGGAGAAATCACCTCATAGACAGTTGTCACTGGAAAATGTGTTCCCATTGGAGGATTTCCCTAAAACTGTTGCAGTGAAAAATGAAGAAATCATTTATGACAATGACAAGAGGATAGATCTTCCAACTGCTAACATAGACAACTATAAAAGGGGTTCTAACATTTCTCCACATTATCTAAAACTTTGAAAAAAGTATTAGTTTTAGCTATACTTTAATCATTTTGGGGAGGCTAAGAGTTCCGGCATAGAGGTTAGATTGAAGCTGAACTCCAGCCACAGTTTTTTTTACAAATTAATAAGGTGAAAAAGGTATCTCTTGTGATGTCTGTGAAGGTTCTCATTCATCCAGGTCATGGTATATCTGTAAAAAATAAGTCAAGGCAACTGGACTTGCTCTATTTTTCTTGAAGACGTTTCACTGGACATCCAACCAGCTTTCTCAATTCAGAATTCTCAATTTGCCTTGACTTATTTTTTACAGATATATCTCTTGTGATTTATGTTAAATGTTTCACAGTTTCCTGTTTAAATTAGAGCTCATTGATTTACACCCACCGGATAATACAGGCAGCGCTGAACTTCCGGGCCTGCAGGGATGACATTAGCAGCTTTGATAGTGATGGGTTCCATTCGCGTACCTGTCCATTCACAACAAGCCTTGTATATTTTTCACAAAATAAAAAATAGCCAATAGCAGAATCTAGCCAGGAGATGAATGGGGCGGGGGCTACCATAGGTACCAGATAACTGGGAGTTTACTGTAGTACTAAAGCCTTTGTTTGCAGCAGCAATACAGCTGAACAGATACATTAGACAGAGTACAGTAAAGGATTTCCTTTTTAAAAATAGTAGAAACACTAACATTTTACTTACATGACAAGCTCATCCTCCACTTTCCTGTGTGTCTCTCCCCGCACACTTCCAGTTGCGGAGCTCGCACTAACTAAGTAAATAAATGTCACATAATTACTGTACTGGGGACTACGTGTCCCATCAGTCATATGAGGATGCTGCCTATTCTGACATCAGTGACTTGCAGTAAGGTCCATGCTAGGTGAGGCATTCCCCCAGCCCATCGATGCCCCGCCTCCAGCCCGCCAACACCCCATCAACGCTCCCAGCCTGCCGGCGCCTCGCCCCCCAACCTGATCCCAAGCTATGTGGAGAGGAGGGAGGGAGGAGACAGGAAGGGGCCTCCCTGTCCCTCACTTGCTCCTCACTGGTGAGGCATCGAGATCTATGTCCTCTGGGTTTTTTTTTCTTTTTTTTTGATTGGAGAGCTTGGACCAATGGTGCTTTACATAACCTAACCTAAAATAGCTTTCAAAAGCCGGATGCAGCACCGCCTGTAACTAACAGGCAGCGCTTCGTCCATGACAGGTTACACAGCGGGAAGGTTTTCCCTGCTGTGTAACCTGTTAGAAGCCGGTCTGAATGGAGAAAAAGCTGACAGCGTTTTATTCCTTATTACTAGGTGAGAATTTGCCTCACCTGCCTCCCCTGACCGGACGTCCCTGTCTGACACACACAAGGGGTAGCCCAAGAGGACAGCAAAGACCAGATGCACCTATGCTCCACCCCCTCTTTGGGAGCCACCGCCTATCACTTACTTTGTAGGAGATGCATGCCTTTTGTAAAGTGTGCATGTCAGTGCAGGCAGCGTCATCACCTATAGGACACTTCAAAGCCACTAAAGGGTGAAGAGTTTGGAGAAGGAAGGGGAAGTGAACAATCTAGGCCAAAATAGCTGATTTGGTAAAGATCTCTAATTCAGCTCACTTTCCATTTCAGCTATGTTGTCCTAGGTTGTCCACTTTTCCTCTCTTCACCATTTTGTGAATAACTCTGTATGTCTTTTAAAGACTGATTTTAAAGTGGTTCTTTCAATGAAACCTTTTATGTTACGTTTATCACAAATAGTCACTTCTCCTTATTACGCATTGCTTTTTGATAGTACAAAAGGTCATGAAAAGTGGTAAATGTCTCCCTAAGAAATGTAGGATACAATACTATACCACAGTAAGGCATCTTTTAAATGAAAAAACAGAAGTAGAAAAGTATTTTTTACACCAATATAATTTTAAAAAGCTCCTTATTTTGTTTGGGTATGCTGTATACCCTTAGGAGGTCTTAGAGCAAGATCTGCTTGATACATCTGAAGGTGGCTGGAACTAAATACAAAAGTGTGTGTGTTAGTTAATTGTGTTAGTTAGAACTAGAGGTGCACTGAAATGGAAATTTCAAAACTGAAACGAAACCGAAATAAAAAAGTCAGGCCGAAACCGAAAATGTTTTTTATTTTAACTTTTTCAAATTTTTCAAATATTTTTTTTTTTAAACTTTTAATTTTTTAAATATTTATTTGTATTTAGTGATTGATTTTTTATTAAATATTTTTATTTTTTACTTTACTTTTAGGGGCTTCGGGGAAATATTAGGGGTTTAAACAGACCCCTGATGTTTCCCTTTTAAAATAGAAAAAGAGATTGAGGACATAGAGTCCTCAATCTCTCTTTTTCTGCAGCCCCTGTTATAAATGAACAGGAATCCTCTGAGTGTTGCTGTTCATTTATAACATGAGAACAGAGTGTATTTACTATAACCACAATTATGAATGAAGAGGTGATGTAGATCACTTCCCATTCATTCATAATTGAGGCTACAGTCCCCATACTATGTCCTCCATTGTGTACCAACACTCAGCGATCACTGAGTGTTTACACTCGCTTCCTTCCTGACACGCTGTCACAGGAGGTTGAGCAAGAGGAGCTCAGCCTGCAGTGACAGCGCTGGCTGTCTCCGCCCACACATCGCTCTACCGATCTGTGATAGGAGGCTGAGTGGTGTGGGAGGAGAGATGCCGGCCGCTTACAGCGCTCTCCTCCTGCAGCGCTCGGTCGGCTGTCACAGTTTCTCTCCCCCCCTGCTGGGACACAGAGCAGCGCCCAGCGGGGAGGAAAGAATGGATGCACCGCTGTATCGGCCAGAAAATTGCACTTTCGGCATTCAGCCAAAAGTGCCATTTTCGGCCGATATGTTTCGGCGGCCGATATATCGGTGCATCTCTAGTTGGAACTTTTTTTTTTAGTATTGGATAGAATGGAGGAGTGTTAGACCCTTTGCCACTTTTTATTTCTGTTTGTGTCCTCAATGGGTAGAGTCACCCTCTCCTCTATTTTTCCTGGTCACCATATTCAACAAAACAGAAAACAAAAAAGAAAGTAATGGGAACTCCAAAATTTTAGAGGAAAAGAGGGGAAATCCTCCAATAAGAAGAAACAAATGGTAAGGGGCAGAGGGTAAGCCTTCCAATGGAGACAACTGTATGAGAGGGTAATTCCCCTCATTGTAGGGAGATTCCCTCTCACTTCCGATTGCGTGTCTCTTCCCCCAACAAGATCAAAATGGCAAAAATATCCTGAAAGGGTTTTTAACCCTTCTCTACTCTATTCAAAACTAAAAAAAAATGAAGTTTTTACTTTACATACACTAAAAAGAGCAGAAAATTATATGACTAAAAGACTAACTCCAAAAAGAAAAACTCCTCTTCCAGTGGGGCTACCCCCACACAGAAAGAGTTTACTGCTTGTTAATGTCAAGGGGATCTGTTTAAATGAATTGATCCCTGTTCCCACTGGCTTGAAGACCAGCGACCACAGCCTTTTCCTACATCTGCTCTGGTAGTCAGAGGCACATCGTCATGGTGTCTAATGCATGGTGCATTATAATGGGGGGGTCGCTGAGGGACAGTCTACAAGCTGGAGCGTAGGGGATAGGAGGAGAGTGCCGACTGCCAGTGGAGCAGGGATTAGGTAAGTAAAAGTCCTTTACACAGGTTCCTTAGACATTAACGAGCAGTTAACCCTTGCAGTACAAGGGTAGCCCCACTATTTTTTCCCCAGAGATAGACTTGAAAACCAGAAACCTACTGTGCAAAAAAAATGTCTAGGAAAAAATGTCATAGCTGACACTTAGGACTCTAAGTGGATCCTAGGTTCCAACTTAAACAATAAGCATCACAGGGATACATTAAATGCAATCCAGATGCTTCTGCACATTTGATGCCTAAGTCTTTTCAATATGATACATGCATTTTCATAAGGTTAATCTTCTAACTACATCACTAACAACATCACATTATTTTTGCTTATACATTTTTTACTCAAGGAAAACCAAAACACCAGAAAACATAATGGAAATAAGAATTATTGCAATGATAACATGTAGCCAATTATATAAATTCCTAGACAATTTACAGGAGAATTAGGCCAAAAGTATAAAGCAGATTTGGAGATGGCCTTATAATGGATTAATGCCAACTTGCCTTGGGATTTAAATAATTTGATCCATCAGATCCAATAATTTTCTTTGGGTATGTATGATACAACATGCAGACCACATGTTTATACAATGTCCCACTTAAAAACTTATTTTGTTCATCCATAGTGCTCTTGAGGCTACAATTTCTCCTTGACACTGAGAAGATTAGGGTTAAATTGGATGTTTTACATTTTGCAGACTTTAAAGAGTCTCAAGATGTAGAATGCTTAATCAAAGTGACATAAACCTATGTGTTTACCATGGTGACTGACAGCTAGAATAATTGCCAAATTACATGAATTATCCAGAATGTAGAGCTGTGTATATTGGCTGGAGACAAATGTCCCATGACTTCCTAAACGCAAACCTAATAAACATGCTTTTAAATAAGAAACAGTCCTTTCTTTGTAGAGCCTAAGATTTCAAACAGCAACATTGTGTCCAAAGTCAACCATACTCAGTATGTGAAAATATGATTTAATGTAAACCTGTCACAGTAATGGCCAGTCCATACTGAACATTGGATCATTACTTTGAATTGCTTAGGTATGTGATCAGTTTACTTTAAAGGGAGTCTGAAATCTGAAGTACTTTAGATATATACAGTGGTATCTCGGTTCACGAACGCCTCAGTTCAGGAACAATTCGTTTCGCGACCACCAGGATTTTCATCAAAATTGTGCCTCCGTTCGTGAACTCTGCCTCGCGTTACGAACACGCCCACGCCCATCTTCCCCGCTCTGACACAAGGTCGTGTCTTCCTGTACTCGAGATTGTGGTCGCAGACAGGGCTGTGGACACTTACTGTGAAGCTTTTTTGTGTGCTTTGTAGCACAGTAGTGTACAGTATTACTGTATTCAATCCAGCATGGCTCCCAAGAAAGTGCAGAGCAAGCATGGTGGGAAAAAGAAAGCGCAGAGCATTAATGAAGGTGACAAGAATGTGCAGAGCATTAATGAAGGTGACAAGAATGTGCACAGCAAGAACGGTGGTAAAAAGAAACTTGCGGTGACATTTTTTTTTTTCTTCATATGGTTCAGAACGGATTAACCTGATTTACATTGAACCCAATGGGAAAATGTGATTCGGTTCACAACCAAAAATCGGTTCGCAAACTCATTCGTATGGGTCAGAACGGATTAATCTGATTTACATTGAACCCTATGGGAAAATGTGATTCGGTTCACAACCAATTCGGTTCGCGACCAGAATCGTGGAACCAATTAAGTTTGTGAACTGAGGTACCACTGTACAGGAATATGATAAACTTAATGAACACAATCTTTCCAATGTGCAAATTTGTACATTAGTAATATAAATGGAGGCAGCCTTATCTGCCCATTGCTTTGTACCTGATAGATTCCTAAACTTTCTATGGGTTATTTCATCTGATCTCAGCAATCTTTCGGTGGGACCACTGACCACTTAGACTGAGAGCAGTTAGAAGGAAAATCTACAAACCTTTATATAAAAACAGTAATCAGAATATGGGCCAACCAGCAAAAAATTGCTTCAGGTGAATGACTGAATTAAGTTCATCAATGGCTCTAAATGTGTATATGCTGAAAGCCTCCAGAGGATAGGTGCTTACACCAACATCCAAGTGGGCACCACACAGACTCAATCCATTCTAAACCCCAGCCCATCCTCTAGTATTGTTAGATGCTTAGTTATATGGGGGTAAACATCCAAAATAGATGTGCACACAATATTGATGCTTTAGGTATGTGCCTAATTTGCCAACATGATCAATACAGTCTTGTTTTAGGAGAATGTGTACATTCTGCTGTTACATTAATTCTACTTTTTAGCAGAAATTAGTTTCAGAATAGCCCTGACGCAGCTAATATTTAGTGTTGCAGCTGGTTAAAAGAGAACCTGTCAGAAAAAGCTGCTGTCACAGCTGAGGCTTCCATCTAGTGTTGGAGACTGTCACTGGCTGGCTGCCAAAAGTGCTGCTGGCATGGGGGCAAATACCTAACCATACGTAATGCTGCTTATGTTTACTCCTGTTTGCAACTAGCAATGCTTCTGGGAGTCAGTGGCAGCCTAATGCATTTAATGGAGCCTTGGCTGTAACTTTCATCCTGACAGCTTCTTTTCATTATATATTGGGTAGCTTTTGGACTGTCTTTAATATGTTTCTGTAGGTATTACAGCTGACTAAGAATAATAAAGGTTGTATGTTCATTAGTTAAAACCAATGGCTATATTACTCAAAATAAAACTCAAGTTAAATATAACACATATTTTCGACCAGTATTAATTTAAAAACCATATTTAAGAAATGTTCAAATATAATCACCTTCAAGAAATATCTCATTTGACTTCCTGTAGTCCCCTTTACATGAGAAATTAGCAAACAGCCCTATGAGACATTTTAAGCACTATAACATTGCACTGTGTTGTCATCCTAACGTGTTTCAGGCACTATGAGGTATTTCAAACATCAGAAAACTAAAGAGCAGTAGACTGGAGGGTGTCATGCTCCAGGCTTTATAGTGCAGCAGGAGCATGAGAAACACTGTTAAAATATTTCAATAGGAAAAACAGTTCACATATATGGTTTTCAATTCTATATGTAGCTATATGGCTGCAGAGTAGCCTGAACCAAGGTTGTACACAAGGGTCATGATCATAGGATGCCTTAACTACACCATAACATTTGCCAAATACCAGAGCTGCCATATTGTTACTCCTAGCTTGGCATTGCTCCAACGGCTTACATTAGGTGCAGATAAAACATTAGTTTGTCCATTTGTCCAACCAAACCAGCCCTTGTAATACCAGTAATGTGTATTACCTGTGTGTTGTATGACACATCCTAGATGCCTTTCTGGGTCAGAAGGCAAGGATTAAGGCCAGCTGTACTGAAGACTTGAGTTGTCTCCAGCTGGACCTCAGCTCTAATTCACAAAGCTGATCATTAGGTGATGTCACTGAGGATACAGTGCTCTTTCAGCAGCAGAGGCACAGAACACATTAAAAACGGAATTACACATGCTAGCAGATGTGTGTGTGTGTGTGTGTGTATATGTATGTATACACATACATATACATATATATAGATATATACAGGGCTCAAAATTTCAAGTCCTGAGCTACTAGCCAGGCCTTAAGAGTTATTAGCCACCAGTTGCCCCGCCTAACTCTTACCCTGCCCTGGCCTTAACTCTGCCCCTAAACACACCCTCTTAAGTAATGTTATGATAATTCTTATCTTATGATAGTTTCTGCTTGTAAACGGCAGATTCGGGATTCCTGCTGCAGGAAAACGCAAGTTCCTGACACAGGAATCTCTAATCACACCTGAAACATACTGTAGGTGTGAATGGGGCCTAATATACACATACACTAAAGGTGCCCATACATCTGCCGATTATCGTACGATAGTTGTGGGTGATCCCACGATCGTACGATAATGGGCAATGTGCGACCGCTTCTACTGTAAGGTCGCACGTCTTTCGTCTTCCGAGCACGCTGGAAAACCTGCCGAAAATCGTACGTTTTTTGGCATGTTGGTGGCGTGGTCAGAAGACGAATGCCGCACAGGCCGGTGTGCGCAAGCGCGCACTGCCCGCTCAGCACTGCAATCATCGGAAGCCCTCCCCTCAGCAGGGAGGGCTTGCGATGATCGCATGTACGATCTACCTGTCCAAGATGGGCAGATCGTACGAAATTTTAAAGACCTTACAACCATCGCACAATGAAGGTTGTGCGATGGTTGTAAGGTGTATGGGCAGCTTAAAACACAATAATACACTTCTCAACGTTACACCCCCCCCATCACCCCCAGCTAACCAGGGATCGATCCTCCTCACATACATCCTTTCGGCTGGAGCTCAGAACTATCAGAGCCGGAGCTGACAGGAGCTGCTCTGCGACACAGATGCAGACCGTGGAGCTGCTCCCGCAAGTCAGGTACGCGG
>NW_017308004.1:222156-224409 GCF_000935625.1 Nanorana parkeri
CTAGAATTTCCTCGCACAAAAAGAACTATATGTTCTCTGGCATTAAGCCAGTTTGCGATGTGTACCATACATAACAAAATTTGTGTTGGCTTTGATCATCATATATAGACTTGCCTTTGCTAATTACATTTATGTTCAAAGATGGGCAGGAACTGCTCTTGAGTGCATAGTGACAACCTATCAGGCGGGATTTCAGTTAGTTTTAGAATGTTATCAATAGTAAAGCTGTTGCCATATGAAAATTCAGAAATCATGTCTTTGAGTTTTTTGTGGTTGTCACTATGGCTGTGGCTACAAACAGACTATGCTCATTCTGTAGTCATCTAACTGTGCTTAAAGCCCAATTATGGGCTAACAATGCACCCTTTTTAATCCCTCCCCCCCCCCTTTAGGTTATTATTGGCACTAAAAAACCTATCCATCTAAACTCCCTTGTTACTTACCTAAAGTAAATCCAGTCCTGAGTTTTCTCTCTTCTTCAGGTGTCCATATCACTGACTGTATGATGACTGTATGATGTGGACACTATTGGGTGTCCAGTGCAGTGTCCTCTCAGGATCCAGAAGGGAGTAATGTCAGCATGAGTGGACTTTCGGGGACCAACTGGTGTGGGCACATCTATAAGGGTTGGATTAGCAATCCTCACACCCAGAAATGGCACCGGCAAGGGACCCGATAGACAGCTTTGCTCAGTATACCTTGCTTCACAAGGTAAGAAAAAAAATGCAGTGGGTTACAGTGGAGGGGGTGGGAAGGGGATCATATTTTGCCCACAGTTGGGCTTTCATCACAATGGGATTCCTTTGCTGGGACAGTCCGATTACATATCCATATGTTCTCTCTAAATGCAGATATATCACACAGCAATTTCACATTTTCGTTGAATGAAAATTTCAACTCCTAGCAGAGGTTTTCTATTACACTTTAGATTTTAGTATCCAAATAACAGTGAAGCTGTAAAAGGATTGCTCAGCACTTTTAAACTGCCTGTAGAAGCAGCACTGCTGGCTCAATTCTCATGGCTGAGCTCTGGCACCTCCCCTTTCTTTGGCGCACATTTTTGTAATAGGGCTCTACATATCACATAACACAATGTATGCAATCTAATTATAGCTGTTGAACTCATTATTGAAAGGCAAAAGGGTTAAAATAATTTACAGTATAGGACAGCTCAGCACATCTGTAAACTATCATATATAATTTCCTACTTTTCGGCATTGTCTTTGGACCTAAAGCAGTTCATGACAAAGACTATGCCTCCTATTCCCCTTTGTTATATCAGCTATTTGTAAAAAAAATTACATATGCATTCTTTTGCATGCTTACCTAGGTAAGGATCAAGATTCTGTTCAACAAAGAAAACATAAATGCATGTACATTCTAAGAATAATGCTATTGTTGTTTCAAACAATGAGAGGGGTTTATTAAAACTGGTGCAGACAGAATCTGAAGCAGTTGCCCATGGCAACCAATCAGCTTCTATCTGTCATTTCCAAAGCTAAACTGAACAAACTGAAAACAGAAGCTGATTGGTCCCTATGAGCTAATGCTCCATATTCTGTCCTCACCAGTTTTAATAAATTCCCCCAATGACTACTGCTCCGTACAGGTAATTTACCTGAAGGTAATCTGCGTTGGTGGATCCAGTCCTGCATATTCTGGAAATCTCCATAGAGTAGATCTAATTTGTCTACCAAAGCTGAATTTTTTAGTATGTCTGGGCATTCTGGTTTATCCTGTTCTGCGTCTTCTCTTTTCTTCAAGAGATTTTCAATGCCTTCAAGTCTGTCTGCTATGTCCAGATTTAGAGCAATTGATTTTTCCGCATTTTTATTCACAGTGTTATCAGGATGACACTTGGAGTCCAGCAGGCTTGAAAAATCTGTTGTAATGCTCTTAAGGCAGTCACTACATGATCCTGTTGTGTTCATCTGCCAAAGGTCTTCTTTCACAGTCTGTAGTGCCACCTTAACTTCTTCAAATTCCTGAAGCAGCATATTCTGTCTCATGTGAGAGTTTTCCAGCATTGTCATCAGCTTATCCCACCTCGTATATTCTTTTAGCTTGCAATCTGGTAAGGTAACTGTAATACAAAAGATACAAGTTGTAATTGCCTCCATGTGGTTTGCTTAGCTAACATTTTAAGCATCTCTGCTAAATCCTATGTCCTTTTAAGAAAAAAAAAACTAAATATAGGTATCAGTTTAGCATTGTTAAAAAAAACCGGAAAACATAATATAAATATATATATTA